>NW_027140721.1:0-82529 GCF_036365525.1 Heterodontus francisci
TGGTTTAAAATGTGTATGTGACCAGGAAGAAAAGCTGCTATTGTTTGTGCTGAGAACAATCCTGAGGCATCTGTAACATCCACAAGTGGTGATGAAAATACTGAAGGAAATGTAAACACATGCTCGCCATCAAGGCAGTCTCTCATATCATCATCTGAACAAAGAATTAGGCATCTCATTGGACAATTGTAGCTTACGGTGGATTTTGATAGGACAGTGTGATCTTGTCAGTGAAACATTCAGCCCACCTTGATATGAAAGGTGCAAAATCATTGGAAATAGTGATTCAATGATAAGGTCGAGGAGATTGGTCAGCGGCAGAATGATTAGCAGGGAGGGAAATGCTCACTGGGTTATCATGTATGCATGACTCTTTGCAACATGTTTGTGACTAATGGGTGTATTGTTCACCGGTACATTGTGAATGGGTATTTTGTATAATTGTTAACTAGTAGTATTCCTACTGAATCTAGTAGAGTCATTGGTGTTGAATTTGAGCTCTGAGTGCTGTCTCATTATTTCTTGTAATACTCATGATTGAACCATCGAGTAACCAATCAAAAAGATGACAGTTTATGAACAACAATTGTTTCGAAATGTGGACATGAGGCTTCACATTATCATTCCCAGGAATGTCGACCCAAAGACCTGTGTCCAGAGTTACGACCGAGACTAGTTAACGACCCTTATGAAAATCTCTGGAATACCATTCCTGCATCTTTGTTGTCCATCCATAATTATGCTTGACACTGATTGGCTTTCTAGACTATTTCAGAGGACAGTTAAAAGTGAACCACATTGAGTTACATGGCGACCAGAACAGATAAGGATGGTAGATCACCTTCCCTAAAGGACATTAGTGAACCAGATAGATCGTTATAAAAATCGATGATACTTTCATGGCAACATTCTTAAGTCCAACTTTCAATTCCAAATTTGTATTTATCAATTGAATATATTAAATCATTGAATTTTAAATTTCGCCAGCTGCTATGGTGGGATTTGAACCCAGGGCATTAGCCTGAGCCTCTGGATTACTAGTTCAGTGACATTACCACTATCCCACTGTCACTGCCTCTCTGCATCACATTCCTCCCTTAAGACACTACAAAAAACCTTCCTCTTTGACCAAGCTGTTGGTCATCTGACCTCATATCTCCTGTTGTGGCTCTGTGTCATACTTTGCTTCATAATGCTCCTGTGGAGCTCTTGCGATGTTTTATTGCATAAAAGGCACGATATAAATATACGTTGTTGTTGTTGGCATTTACTAGACATGACTTGTCTTACCATATCCTTGCTGCTGGCCATTTGTTGTCCATGGTTTTTTTTCTTTTCTCAAGCAGCAAATACTTTTGTCCTGGGATGTGAACTCTAGAAATTTCCACGTCAGTTTACTCCACCTCTCCTTTTTTAATCAGAGTGCAACATTGGCAACCCTCCAGTCCTCTGCCACGACTCCCATATCCAAGGTGTATTGGAAGATTCTGGCCTGTGCATCTGCTATTCTCATCTTTCCCTCCCTCAGCAATCCTCATACATCCCATTCAGACTGGGCAAATGTTATCGTTTATTGTGGTACAAAAGGTGTCCAAATGAAAAGGGTTAACTGAACTTGTTTGTTCAGTAACTGCAATTAATGTCAGTCTCCATGGACCCTAACTGTGTCACTGGAGGGTTTTCCTTTTCTATTAATAAGGGACTCTTTCAATGTGTTATCACATAGCGTCAAAGGGAACATCACGCTCAGCACTGACAGGGATCAGTGGCTCCAGAGAGAGGGAAGGGATAGATCAGAATCTGAGAACAATAGATTTGAATGTTACAACAATGGACAGGAGTTTATCCTCGGATCTTTACTATCTTTCTACATATTGGGATTGGTACTCATTAGAAGATCGGATCCTGTATGCACTTGTGATATTTCAACATATTTACTATCCCATCCTGGCTATTGTTGGTGTCCCTGGTAGGTCTCTCTATACAGCTATTATTTCTACAAACCATGTTTAATTGCAATACTGCTCCTGTAATTTACTCTGCCCTTCTTGCTGCTGCGACTGTTGCTGGTGAATCTCTACCTCCAGCTATTAGCTGTAAATCCATTGCTAATTGTATTGCAGTTCTTGTAAGTTCATCACTCATCTTCGGTCCTGTCTGTGCTCCTTGTAAGTCTCTATTTTCCGCTAGGAGATCTGCAAACCCTGTTTCACTGAAATGCAAATATTGGGAAGACTGAAGCCAGTGTCATTGGTCTTCATCACAAATTCCATCCCCTATCTGTGAAACATATACCCCACCCTGCCCGATATCTGAGGCTGAACCAGACTGTTCACAACCTCTGTATTCTATTTATACCTGAGCTGAGTTCATCTCCATATTCCCTACATCACCAATCCTGCCTATTACCACCTCTGTAATATCATCCATCTCCACCTCTGCCTCAGCCCTTCTGCTGCATAAACCCTCATCTGTGCCTTTATTCACTTCATTTTTCCAATTCTATCCTGGTCCCCCTGCAGGTTATAAACTTCTATAAACCACAGCCCATCCAGAAATCTGCTGCCTGTATTCTAACTCACACCAAATCCCGATCACCCATCACCCCTGTGCTCACTGATCTACATTGGCTCCCGGTCTGAAAGCACTTAATTTTAATAATCTCATTCTTGTGTTTGAATCCCTCCATGGCCTCGCCCCTCCAATTAGCCCCATTCCCCTGCCCATTCCCATATTCCAGCATTTCTTCCACCATCAAGTCTATTTCCATGTCCCCTTTTAAAGTGAATTTCCTTCCCTCACTATCGCTCCCTGGTGGTGATTTTCAGCTCTTACAGCAGCATTGTTGCCCACACTGTGGAAGCCTGGATCCAGAAAAGGGTCTGAACTGAGCGCCCAGCCACTTCTGGTGTGGCCTGCACACTGTCCCATGCTGTGCAGTACTCTAGCCCGGGTGTACATTGTGTGCACTAGGAGCATGAGGAGTTGTGGAAGGTCATGTCAAACTGCTATTCCGGCAGCTTTGATGCACGTCTTTGAAACGTGATCTATGCATGTCCACTGACCGCCTGTGTTAGTCACTCTCAGCTGAACATACATTCAGCAGCACGAGGAACTCCCTCCAGTGTTATTTAAAAGGACCAGACATCCAACTTACAGGTGAGAGGCTTTTGACTTACTTCTGCTTTTGTAAAGTTGGAGGAGGTGTTGTGGATGGTTTTCTGGAGGTTGTGTTGTGAGCTGCTACAGACATTCAGGGAGGACAGAGGATTTGGTGTCCCAACTCTGGACGAGGTATGGGGACTGTAGTTACAGTGTCTCTGGGTCTGTAACATGACCAACAAATGGAGCAGAGGCTGCAGAGAGGGGAAGCTCTGTAACGATGGAGGAGGAGGGGACTCTGCTCTACCCACCCCTGGTTTTCCAAGAACACTTTTCCTACCTACATCTAACCCAGGAGTAGTGTGTGAGGTGACTCTGATTCAATACGGATGTGGTCACAGAGCTGTGTCACCTCCTGTCACATAACCTGGAGCCTCACACCAGGGTGAGGACGGAGCTGTCAGTGGCTGTTAAGGTCACAGTTTCATTGAACGTCTATGTATCTGGATCTTTCCAGGCAGGAGCAGGAGACATATCCAACATTCAGTCATAGACAGTGACAGAGTCAAAGTCACTTACTACACATAAGGAGTCCATTCGTCCCATCGAGACCATGCTGGTTCTCTGTGGATCAATCAAGTCAGTCTTACTCCCCCGCCCAATTCCCGTAGCCCTGCAAGTCCACTTCATTCAATCACCCATCCAGTTTCCTTTTGAAATTGGAAGGAAGGATCAAATTGGAAGGAAGTAAAGCTGGTAACAGGAGGTAGAAAAGTAGAAGGTGACATTCGAAGGGAGGCGAAACAAAGGTGAGCTTCAACTAGCATGCATAATGTCAATAAGGCACGGTTATGGGCACTGTACCTGAATGTGCGCAGTATTTGGAACAGGGTAGATGATTTAAAGGCCCAAATAGAGGTACATGGGTATGATCTAATAGTCATAACGGAAACGTGGCTACAGAGTGACCAAGACTGAGAACTGAATATGCAGGCATATTCGACCTTTTGGAAGGACAGGCAACAAGGGAAACGACGTAATGTTGCGCTGATAATAAGGGATGGGACCAGTACATTAGTAAGGGAGGATCTCAGGTCTGCAGAACAAAATATGGAATCTGTTTGGGTGGAGCGAAGAAACTGAAAGGGCAGAAAACATTGGTAGGAGAGCTGTTTATAGGCCACCAAACAGTAGTGTTAGTGTGGGGCACAGCATTAATGCAGATGGGAGAATCATACAGGATGGGTAATGCAATAATCAGGGGTGAGTTAGATCTTCATATAGACTGGGTAACCTAATGAGAACAAATTTCATGGATAGCGAGTTTCTGGAGTGTGTTACGGATGGTTTTCTAGAGCAGTATGTTCAGGAACCGACTAGAAAACAGGCTATTTTAGATCTAGTATTATGTAATGTGACAGGGCTAATTATTAATTGTATTGTAAAATTACCTTTAGGGATGAATTACCATAATGTGATAGAATTTTACATTATGCTTGCAAGTACGTTCGTTCAATCTTAAGCCAGGGTGTTAAATTTGCACAAAGGAAATTATGAAGATATGAGGAGCAAATTGCCCGAGGTGGATTGGGAAACTACATTGAAAGGTATGATAGTACATAGTCAATCGATAGTCTTTAAAGAAAGATTATATAGCTTACAGCACCGATACATTGCTTGCAGGCACATAAACCCCAAACGTAAAGGCAGTCACTGTGGATAACAAAGGAAGTTAAGGATTGTATAAGATTAAAACTGCGGTTAGCACCGCAGCTTCACAGCTCCAGCAACCCGGGTTCAGTCCTGGGTATTGCCTATGTGGAGATTGCAAGTTCTACCTGTGACCGCGTGGGTTTCAGCCGGGTGCTTCAGTTTCCTCCCACAGCCAAAGACTTGCAGGTTGATAGGTAAATTGGCCATTGTAAATTGCTCCTAGTGTAGGTAGGTGGTAGAAGAATGGTGGGAATGTGGTGGGGAATATGGGATTAATGTCGGATTGGTATAAATGGGTGGTTGTTGTTCGCCACAGACTCGGTGGGCTGAAGGGCCTGTTCCAGTGCTGTATCTCTCTATGTCTCTATAAAAGGCCTATAAAGTTGCCATAAATCGGAGTAAACCTGAGAATTGGGAGGACTTTAGAATAGATCAAAGGAGGAAGAAGAAACTGATAAAGAAAGGGAGAATAGAATATGAAAGTTTGTTGGAAAAAATATGAAAACGGACTGTAAAAGCTTCCACAGGTACATAAAAAGGAAACGTTTGGCGAAGACAAATGTGGGTCCATCACAGGCAGTGTCAGTAGAATTTATAATGGGGAACAGAGAAATGGCAGAGAAGCTAAATGATTATTTTGTGTCAGTGGAATATATAAGAAATCTCCCAGAATGAGAGATCCAAATGATGGTCGGAATAAAAAATTGAAGGAAAATAAAAGCATAATACTATGGATGCTGGAAATCTGAAATAAAAACAAGAAATGCTGAAAACACTCAGCAGGTCTGATAGCATCTGTGTAGAGAGAAGCAGAGATAACGTGACCCTTCTTCAGAACTGCAATGAATTGAAGGAAATTAGTATTACTTAGAAGAAATTGAAGAAATTAATTGGGCTGAAGGTTGGTATGTCCCCAGGACCTGATATTCTACTTGCCAGAGTGTTGACGAGATAGCTATGGAAATGCACTGCTGATCATCTTCAAAGAATCTGCAGATTCCGGAGCGGTTCCTGCAGCTTGGAAGGTCGCAAATGTCACCCACTATTTAAGAGGGAGGGAGAGAGAAAACAGGGAATTACAAAGCTGTTAGCCTTTCATTAATCGTTGGGAACCTGCGAGAATCATTTCTAAAGGATGTGATAAATGGACTTGGATAACAATGATCTGATTGGGCACAGTTAACATGGATTTATGAATGGGAAATGATGTTTGACGAACCTGTTGGAGATTTTGAGGATGTTACTAACAGAATTGATAAAGGGGAGTTGGTGGACATGGTATACTTGTATTTTCAGAAGGTTTTTGATGAAGTCCACCAGAAGGAGCTTGCTTCGCAAAATTAAAACAAATGGGATAGGAGGTAGTATACTGGCATTTTCACGTTGGCATGGTGTGACTAGTGGGGTACTGCAAGGATCAGAGCTTGGCCTCAGCTGTTCACAATATGTATCGATGATTTGGATGTGGGGACCAAATGTAATATTTCCAAGTTTGTGCATGACACAAAATAAAACGAAACCAATAAAATTCAAGCAGGACTTGACACGGTAGATGCAGGAAGGATGTTCCCGATGGTGGGGAGTCCAGAACCAGGGGTCATAGTCTAAGGATACGGGGTAAAACTTTCAGGACTGACATGAGGAGAAATTTCTTCACCCAGAGAGTGGCGAGCCTGTGAAATTCTGTAATCACGCCCATATCCAAGGGGGATTGGAAGATTCTGGCCAGTGCCTCGGCTATTTCCACCATTCCTTCCCTCAGCAACCCTCATACATCCCATCCAGACTGGGTAAATGTTCAAATTTATTGCGGTACAAAAAGTGTTGGATTGAAAAGAGTTAACTGAATCTGCTAATTCCGTGACTGTACATAATGTCAGTCTCCATGGACCCTAATTGTGTTTTCCATCTTCTATTAATAAGGGGCTTCTTTCAATGTGTTATTCCATAGTGTCAGTGGGAACATCAGCCCCGGCACTTACAGAGATCAGCTGCTCCAGAGAGATAGAGAGAGGATAGGTTAGAATCTGAGAACAAAAGACTGGAATGTTACAACAATGGGTCAGAATCTGAGAACAAAAGACTGGAATGTTACAACAATGGGTCAGAATCTGAGAACAATAGATTGGAATGTTACAACAATGGACAGAAGTTTATCTTCGGAACTTTACTCTCTTTCTACATATTATGATCGATACTCAATTAACACTCGCATCTATCTCGCACAGAAGATTATTCAATACGTTTACTATCCCATCCTGGCTATTATTGGGGTCCCTGGTAAGTCTCTCTAACTAGCTATTAATTCTAAAAACATGTTTAACTGCATTACTGTTCGTGTAATTTACTCTGTCCTTCTTGCTGCCGTTGTCTGCCTGGTGAGTATCTCCAGATATTAGCTCTATAAACCATTGTCAACTGTATTACAGTTCTTGTCATTTACTCTCTCATTTTATTTATTTAATAATAATTAACTAATTAGTGTTAGAAATGTCAGTTGGAGGGGTGAAGTGCTTCACCTGTGAGATGTGGGAAGCCCGTGACGCTTCCAGCGTTCTGGAGGACTACATCTGCAGGACGTGTACCCAGTTGCAGCTCCTCATAGACCGCATGGATGGGTTGGAGCGGCAACTGGATGCAGTTAGGAGCATGCAAGTGGCGGAAAACGTCATAGTGAGGAGTTTTAGAGAAGTGGTTACACCCAAGGTGCAGGGGATAGATGGGTGACCGCTAGAAGGGGCAGGCAGTCAGTGCAGGAATCTCCTGTGGCTATCCCCCTCTCTAACAAGTATACCGTTTTGGATACTGTTGGGGGGGATGGTCTATCAGGGGAAAACAGAAGCAGCCAGAGCAGTGGCACCACGGCTGGCACTGTTGTTCAGCATGGAGGGACAAAACACAGAAGAGCAATAGTTATCGGGGACTCTATAGTCAGGGGCACAGATCGGCGCTTCTGTGGACGTGAAAGAGACTCCAGGATGGTATGTTGCCTCCCTGGTGCCAGGGTCAAGGATGTCTCTGAATGGACAGGGGGAATTCTGAAGGGGGAGGCTGAACAGCCAGAGGTTGTGATACACATCGGTATCAACGACATAGGCAGGAAGAGTGATGAGGTCCTTCAGGGGGAGTTTAGGGAGTTAGGTAGAAAGTTAAAAAACAGGATCTCGAGGGTTGTAATCTCCGGATTACTCCCTGTGCCACATGCCAGTGAGGCTAGAAATAGGAAGACAGTGCAGCTAAACACGTGGCTGAGCAACTGGTGTAGAAGGGAGGGTTTCAGATATCTGGACCATTGGGATCTCTTCAGGAACAGATGGGACCTGTACAAGAAGGACGGGTTGCATCTAAACTTGAGGGGCACTAATATCCTGGCTGCGAGGTTTGCTAGCGTCACTCGGGAGGGTTTAAACTAATGTGGCAGGGGGGTGGTAACCAGAGCAGTAGGACAGCAAGTGAAATAAATGAAGGGGAACTAGTAAATAAGGCCAGTAAGACTAAGAGGAAGAGCAGGCAGGGAGATGTTGCGGAGAACAGCGGGACTGGTGGTGTGAAGTGCATTTGTTTCAATGCGAGAAGTATAACGGGTAAGGCAGATGAACTGAGAGCTTGGATTAGTACTTGGAACTATGATGTTTTTGCTATTACAGAGACTTGGTTGAGGGAAGGACAGGATTGGCAGCTAAATGTCCCAGGCTTCGGAAGCTTCAGAAGGGATAGAGGGGGATATAAAAGGGGTGGGGTAGTTGCATTACTGGTGAAGGAGAATATCCCAGCTGGACTGCGGGAGGACACCTCGGAGGGGTCATACAGCGAGGCAATATGGGTGGAGCTCAGGAATAGGAAGGGTCCAGTCACGATGTTGGGGCTTTACTGCAGGCCTCCCAACAGCCGGTGGGAGGTAGAGGAGCAGAAATGTGGACAAATTTTGGAAAGGTGTACAGGTAACAGGGTTGTAGTGGTGGGTGATTTTAACTTCCCCTGTATTGACTGGGACTCACTTAGTGTTAGGGGTTTGGATGGGGCAGTATTTGTAAGGAGCATCCAGGAGGGCTTCTTGAAACAATACGGAGATAGTCCAACAAGGGATGGGGCCGTACTGGACCTGGTATTGGGGAATGAGCCTGGCCAGGTGGTCTACGTTTCAGTAGGGGAGCATTTCGCGAACATTGACCATAATTCCATGAGTTTTAAGGTACTTGTGGATAAGGATAAGAGTAGTCCTCGGGTGACAGTGCTAAATTGGGGGAAGGCTAATTATAGCAATATTAGGCAGGAACTGAAGAATTTAGATTGGGGGCGGCTGTTTGATGGTAAATCAATATCTGACATGTGGGAGTCTTTCAAACGTCAGTTGATTAGAATCCAGGACCAGCATGTTCCTGTGAGGAAGAAGGATAAGTTTGGCAAGTTTCGGGAACTTTGGATAACGCGGGATATTGTGAGCCTCGTCAAAAAGAAAAAGGAAGCATTCATGAGGGCTGGAAGGCTGGGAACAGACGAATCCCTTGAGGAATATAAAGACAGTCGGAAGGAACTTAAGCAAGGAGTCAGGAGGGCTAAAAGGGGTCATGAAAAGTCATTGGCAAACAGGATTAAGGAAAATCCCATAGCTTTTTATACGTATATAAAGAGCAAGAGGGTAACCGGGGAAAGGGTTGGCCCACTCAAGGACCGAGAAGGGAATCTATGTGTGGAGCCAGAGGAAATGGTACTAAATGAGTACGTTGCATCAGTATTCACCAAAGAGAAGGACTTGGTACATGATGAGCCTAGGGAAGGGAGTGCAGATAGCCTCAGTCATCCCATTATCAAAAAGGAGGAGGTGTTGGGTGTCTTGCAAAACTTTAAGGTAGATAAGTCCCCAGGGCCTGATGAGATCTACCCCAGAATACTGAGGGAGGCAAGGGAAGAAATTGCAGGGGCCTTGACAGAAATATTTGCATCCTCATTGGCTCCAGGTGCGGTCCCAGAGGGCTGGAGAATAGCCAATGTTGTTCCTTTGTTTAAGAAGGTTAGCAAGGATAATCCAGGAAATTATAGGCCAGTGAGCCTTACGTTAGTGGTAGGGAAATTATTAGAGAGGATTCTTCGGGACAGGATTTACTCCCATTTGGAAACAAATGAACTTATTAGCGACAGGCAGCATGGTTCTGTGATGGGGAGGTCGTGTGTCACTAATTTGATTGAGTTTTTTGAGGAAGTGACAAAGATGATTGATGAAGGAAGGGCAGTGGATGTCATCTATATGGACTTCAGTAAAGCCTTTGACAAGGTCCCTCATGGCAGACTGGTACAAAAGGTGAAGTCACATGGGAACAGAGGGGAGATTGCAAGATGGATGCAGAACTGGCTCGGTCATAGAAGACAGAGGGTAGCAGTGGAATGGTGCTTTTCTGAATGGAGGGATGTGACTAATGGTGTTCCGCAGGGATCAGTGCTGGGGCCTTTGCTGTTTGTAGTATATATAAATGATTTGGAGGAAAATGTAGCTGGTCTGATTAGTAAGTTTGCGGACGACACAAAGTTTGGTGGAGTTGCGGATAGTCATGAGGATTGTGAGAATATACAGCAAGATATAGATCAGTTGGAGACTTGGGAGGAGAAATGACAGATGGAGTTTAATTCGGACAAATGTGAGGTAATGCATTTTGGAAGGTCTAATCCAGGTGGGAGGTTTGCAGTAAATGGCAGAACCCTTAGGAGTACTGACAGGCAGAGAGATCTGGGCGTCCAGGTCCACAGATCATTGAAAGTGGCAACGCAGGTGGATAAGGTAGTCAAGAAGGCATACGGCATGCTTATCTTCATGGGTCGGGGCGTAGAGTATAAAAATTGGCAAGTCATGCTGCAGCTATACAGAACTTTAGTTAGGCCACACTTAGAATATTGCGTGCAATTCTGGTCGCCACACTACCAGAAGGATGTGGAGGCTTTGGAGAGGGTACAGAGGAGGTTTACCAGAATGTTGCCTCGTCTGGAGGGCATTAGCTAGAAGCAGAGGTTGGATAAACTCGGATTGTTTTCACAGGAACGACGGAGGTGGAGGGGCGACATGATAGAGGTTTACAAAGTTATAAGCGGCATGGACAGAGTGGATAGTCAGAAGCTTTTTCCCAGGGTGGAAGAGTCAGTTACTAGGGGACATAGGTTTAAGGAGAGAGGGGCAAAGTTTAGAGGGGATGTGAGAGGCAAGCTCTTTACACAGAGGGTGGTGAGTGCCTGGAACGTGTTGCCGGGGGAGGTGGTGGAAGCGGATACCATAGAGATGTTTAAGAGGCATCTTGACAAATACATGAATAGGATGGGAATAGAGGGATACGGACCCCGGAAGTGCAGACGGTGTTAGGTTCGGCAGGCATCAAGATCGGCGCAGGCTTGGAGGGCCGAATGGCCTGTTCCTGTGCTGTACTTTTCTTTGTTCTTTGTTCTTGTTCTTTGCTGCTGTTGCTGTCTCTATTTCAGGCTCGGAGATCTGTAAACCCTGTTTCACTGAAATACTGTTCTGTTATGTAAATTTTGGGAAGACTGAAGCCAGTGTCATTGGTCTCCATCACAAACTCCATCCCCTATCTGGGAAGCACATACTCCACCCTGCCCAATATCTGAGGCTCAACCGGACAGTTTACAACTTCTGAGTTATATTTAAACCTGAGCTGAGTTCATCTTCATATTCTCTCCATCACCAATCCTGCCTAATACCACCTCTGTGATTTCACCCATCTCCACCTCTGCCTCAGCCCATCTGCTGCGTAAACCCTCATCCGCATCACTGATAAATCCACACTTGACTATTCCAATTCCATCTTGGTCACTCTTCTCGTTATAAACCTCCATAAACCACAGCCCATCCAGAACTCTGCTGCCTGTATTTTAACTCATTCCAAATCCCGATCACCCATCACCCCTGTGCTCACTGATCTACATTGGCTACCGGTCTGGCAGCACCTTAATTTTAATATTCTCATTCTTATGTTTGAATCTCTCCATGGCCTCAGCCCTCCATTTATTCATTTTCCCCTCTCCAATTCATATATTCCTGCAAATCTTTCGACTTCACTCTTTTTTCAGTTCTCCTTGTAAAGTGAATTTCTTTATCTGTATGTGTCCCGAGACAGGATTATAGACTCCGCAGCAAGACTGCTGCTGACGGTACAGAAGCTGGTTATCCATAAAGAGATGTGAATCGCACAGCCGGCCACTTCCAGTGCGGTCTGCACAATATCCCATGCTGGGCGGGGCTCCAGCCCAGTCGTATCATCTATGTGCTGTTAGCGTGGTCTTCCCAGCCGGCCACTTCTACTGTGGCCTGCACACTGTCCCAAGCTGGGCAGAGCTCTAGCTCAATTGTACCTTGTATGTGTTGTTCCTTTGAGGGTGGATTTGAAAGTGATGTCAATGTACCATAGCAGCAGCTTTGATGTACTTCTCTGAAACTTGGTCTGTGCATGTCCACTGACCGCCTGTGTTAGTCACTCACAGCTGAAAATACATTCAGCAGCAGGAGGAACCCCCTCTAGTGTTATTTAAAAGGTCCAGGCATCCAACATACAGGTGAGGGGCTTTTGACTTACTTCTGCTATTGTAAAGTTAATGGAGGTGCTGTGGATGGTTTTCTGGAGGTTGTGTTGGGAGCTGCTGCAGACATTCAGGGAGGACAGAAGATTTGGTGACCCAACTCTGGAAGAGGCATTGGCACTGTAGTTACAGTGTCCCTGGGTCTGTCACATGACCAACAAATGGAGCAGAGGCTGCAGAGAGGGAAGCTCTGTAAATATAGAGGAGCAGGGGGCTCTGCCCTACCCACCCCGGGTGTTCCAAGAGCTCTTTTCCTACCTACACTTAACCCAGGAGCAGTGTGTGAGGTGACTCTGATTCAATAAGGAGGTGGTCACAGAGCTGTGTCACCTCCTGTAACACAACCTGGAGCCTCACACCAGGGTGAAGACGGAGCTGTCAGTGGCCGTTCAGGTCACAGTTTAATTGAACTTCTATGTATCTGGATGGTTCCAGGCAGGAGCAGGTGACATATCCAACATAGAGTGGTAGAAATCGATGGAGTCATTTACAACACTGAAGGAGGCCATTCAGCCACTCTATGCCGGCTCTCTGTGGAACAATCCAGTCAGTTCCACTCCCCCGCTCAATTCCCGGATCCCTGCAAGTTCATTTCCTTCAGGTGTCCATCCAGTTTCCTTTTGAAATCATTGATTGGCTTGGCTTCCACCACCCTCATGGGCAGTGAGTTCCAGCTCATTACCATCCACTATGTAAAAATGTTTCTCCTCATATTCCCCCTGTATCTCTTACCCAAAACCTTCCATCTGTGTCCCCTAGTCCTTGCTTCATCAGTTAATGGGAACAGTTTTTCCTTGTCTATCTTATCTAAGTCTATCATAATCATGTGCACCTCTATCAAATCTCTCTCAATCTCCTTTACACCAGGGAGAACAACTCCATCTTCTCCGATCTCACTTTGTAACTAAACTCCCATCCCTGGAATTATTCTGGTAAATCTCCTCTGCACCCTTTCAGGGACTTTCACATCCTTCCGACAGTGTGGTGACCAGAACTGTACACAGTTCTCTAGTTGGCGTCTAACCAAAGCTTTAAGAATGTTCTGCATAACTTCCCTTATTTTCTATCTTTGCATCCAATGATGAAGCCCAAGATCTGATATGATTTGCTAAGCACCCTCCTAATATGTCCTGGCACCTTCAAAGATCAATGCATATGGAGCCCCAGGTCCCTCTGTTCCTGCACAATCTTTAGAACTGTGTCATTATGTCTATATTGCCTTCCTCGTCCATCTGATAAAATACATCACCTCACACTCCTCTGTATTAAATTCTACCTGTCACTTCTCTGTCCATTCTGCTAGCCGATCTATATCATGTTGTAGGTGGTTTGTGACATCCTCACTGCTTACTACTCCTCCAAGATTGCAATCATCAGAAAAAATGTAAATTCTACTGATTATTCCAAGATCCATGTCATTTATATGTAGCAAAAAAAAAGCACAGTGTTCCTCGCACTGACCATTGGGGAACTTCACTGTCTACCATCCTCCAGTCTGAAAAACAACCATTTAACACATTTCTCTTTTTTCTGTCATTTGGACAATTTTTGATTCAACTGGATGCTATTCCTGAGATTCAATTTTTTTAACCAAGCTTTTGTGTGGTTGTTCATCAAGCAATTTCATAAAATCCATGCATACAACATCCACCACATTCCCTTCATCAACCTTCTCAGATCATCGAAATAAGTTCAATTAGTTCAGTCAAGCATGATCTGCCTTTTTAGAAATCCGTGCTGACAATCCATAAATATCTCAAACCTCTCCAAGTGTGTGTTGATTTTTCCCTGATAATTGCTTCTAAAACTTAACTCACCAATGATGTTAAACTAATTGACCAGTAGTTGCGAGGCCTGTCTGTTGTCCATTGATAATTCAGGGAGGTGAGGGTGACCATCTATGTCATCAATTTCTCCCTCAGCAGGGAGAAGCAGGATGAGTGATCCCGTAGCTTTGTCAGGATAGCGGGATTCCTGATGACATAGGTGGCTCTGCGGGGCCCCCATGTCAACGGGGAGAGGTACAGGAACTGGAAGCACTCTCACTCCATTAATGTACAGTTGGTGTGTGCGCATGCCCAGTACATCATGTTGGTGAATGTCCACTATCCTGGCAGCAGCAAGGATACCTTCATTCTGAATCAGTCAGCCAGTCCCAATATTCCGGGGCTCCTTGCAGAACCAGAATGTGGCTTCTCGGAGGCGAAGGAAACTCCTCTAGACACAGCTCATGTTTCTGCACCCCCAAATCACATCCCACACCAACCAACCTCACAAAATTACCATGTGTATAATGTGAGCAATGGAATCGCCAGGAACATGGTGGAACAGACCATCGGTGTGATGAAGCAATGCTTCCGATGTCTGAACCGCTCGGGGGTGCCCTCCAGTACACACTGGAGCAGGTGTCCAGGTTCATGGTGTTCTGCTGCATCCTTCATATCATCACCATCATGAGGACACAGGCATTGGCACCAGGAATCTGGAGGATACCTCAGGAGGAGGAGGAGGCAGGGAGGATATTTCCTGGATGCCTTCCAGCCGGACAGGTTGTCGGAGAGTCCCTGCTAAGATACTGGTTCCCATAGGACAACTTTTCTTTCCCGCCATGGATCCCCCATTCTCCACCATTACACCCATCTGAGATGCCCCATCACAGTGTTATTACAGCACAGAAGGAACTATTCAGCTCATAGTGTCTGCACCGGCTCTCCGAATGCACAATTCACCTAATCCCATTCCCTGCCTTCTTCCCGGAACCCTGCACATTCTTCCTTCTCATATACCAGTTTATTCAGCTTTAGCATGTTCATAGATGTGGTCACCACACTGCTGAAGAGCATGCAGGGAGAGTGGGAATGGGTGATCAGCAGGCAGTCAAAAATTATCAGGCAAGTAGTGCCGGAGACCCCTGAGTGCATCTCACTCTCCAACAGGTATTCAGTTCTGTATACTGAGGGAAGTGATGCTTCACCTGAGGAGAGCAGCCACAGCAAGTCCATGGCACCACGGGTGGCTCAGCTGCAGAGCGGGATACAGGGATGACTGGAAGAGCCATAGTGATAGGTGAGTCAATAATCAGGGGAACTGACAGGCGTTTCTGTGGCCACAGACGTGAATCCAGGATGGGGTGTTGTCTCCCAGGTGCCAGGGTCAAGGATGTCACTCAGCGACTGCAGAGCATCTTGAAGCAGGAGGGGAACAGCCAGAAGTCGTGGTCCACATGGGAACCAACGACAGAGGTAGAAAGCGGGATGTGGTCTTGCAGTCAGAATTTAGGGAGCTAGGGAAGAAATTAGCAAGCAGGACCACAAACACAGTCAAAAAGTAGAATTCTCCAGATTACTCCCAGTGCCAGGTGCAACTTAGTATATAAATAGAAAGATAAGGCAGACGAATCTGTGGCTGGAAAGATGGTGCAGGAGGGAGGGATTCATATTTCTGGGACACTGGAACCGGCTCTGGGGGAGATGGGACCTTTACAGGCCGGACGGGTTGCACGTGAACAGAGCCAGGACTGGGTTCCTTGCGGAACGTTTTGCGAGTACTGTTGGGGAGGGTTTAAACTAGTTTAGCAGGGAGGTGGGGGACCTGAGGGTAGACTTAGCTGGCACAAAATCAGAAATGAAAATGGAAGGTGGCAAATTAATGGATGAGTCAAGAAGACAGAGGAAATGAGGGTGAAAAAATGAAAAAAAGGTTTGGCAGTGCTCAAGGCTATCTGTTTCAATGTATGGAGTGCTGCAAATAATGCAGATGAGCGGAGGGCAAAGATAGACATGTGGCAGTATGATATCATAGTTGTTACAGAAACTTGGCTTAAGGAGGGACAGGAATGGCAGCTCAACGTTCCTGGTTACCAGGTTTTCAGATGCGATAGGGAGGGGGTTAAGAAAGGAGGGGAATGGCAATTCTGGTCAAGGACTCTTTTGCAGCTGTGAGGAGGGATGATATGTTGGAAGGTTCATCAAGTGAGGCCATATCGATTCAGCGAAGGGACCATAAAGGGGCAATCTCACTGCTGGGAGAGTGATCTCGACAGCCAAATAGTCAGAGGTTAATAGAGGAGCAGATAAGTAGGCAAGTCTCTGAGAAGTGCAAGAACAATAGGGCAGTAATAGTAGGGTATTTTAATCACCCCGATGTTAACGAGGTTAATTTTAGTATGAAAAGAATTGAGGGAGCAGAATTCTTGAGGTGCATTCAGGACAACATTTTTGTCCAGCATGCAGAAAGTCCAACAGGAGAGGGTGCAGTTTTAGATTTTGTTTTAGGAAATGACGCTGGGCAGGTGTATGGAGTGTCAGGGGAGAGCATTTTGGTGGGAGTGATCATAATTCAGTCAGTTATAACATAACTATGGAAACGTACAGACATAGAATAGGATTTAGAGTTCTCAATTGGTGCAAGGCCAATTTTACTAAACCGAGGAGCGAAAGTGGACTGGAAACAGCGACTTGAAGGTAAATCAGTCTCAGAGCACTGGGAGGCATTCAAAGTGGAGATTCAAGGGGTTCAGTGTAAACATGTTCCCACAAAGAAAAAGGGTGAGGCGGCCAAATCTCGAGTCCCATGGATGTCAAGGAGCCGATATTGTAAGATAAAACAGAAAAGGGAAGCATACATCCGACACTGAGAACTCAATCCTACAGAAAGTTGAGAGGACTTTAGAAAGTGGAAGGATTAAATCAAAAAGGAAATTAGGACAGCAAAGAGAGAGCATGAAAGAATATTGGCAAGCAAAGTCAAGGTGAACCCAAAGATGTTTTCTCAATGCATTAAGAGTAAGAGGTTAACTAAGGGGAGAGTCGGGCCCATAATAGACCAAAAAGGTAACCTATGCGTCGGGGTGGAAGATATTGGTATGGTTTTATTGAATACTTTTAGTGTCTTCAGAAAAGAAGGGGGATGCAGATATTGTAGTTAAGGAGGAAGAGTGTGAATTATTGGATGTGATGAACATACTGAGAGAGGAAGCGTTAATGGGATTAGTATCCTTGAATGTTGATAAATCACCTGATCCAATTGAAATGTGCCCCAGGTTGCTACAAGAAGCAACAGAGGAAATAGCAAAGAGTCTGACTATTATTTTCCAGTCCTCACTGGATACAGTTGTGGAGCCGGAGTATTGGAGAATTGCTAACGTTGGACCTCTGTTTAAAAAGGGAGTGAAGGATAGTCTGAATAATTACAGGCCAGTCAGTCTAACCTCAGTAGTGGGAAAATGATTGGAATCTATTCTGAGAGACGGGGTAAACTGTCACTGAGACAGGCACAGGTTAATCAAGGATAGTCAGCATGGATTTGTTAAGGGAAGAGCTTGTTTGACCAACTTGATCGAATTTTTCGAAGATGTAACAAGGGATATCGATGAAAGTAGTGCAGTTGATGTGGTTTACATGGATTTCAGCAAGGCTTTTGACAAGATCCCACATGACAGACTGGTTCAAAAAGAAAATTCCATGTAATCCAGGGAAATGCAGCGAGGTGGATAAAAAATTGGTTCAGTGGCAGGAAACAAAGGGTAATTGTTGACGGGCGCTTTTGCAACTGGAGGGCTGTTTCCAGTGGTATTCCAGAGGGCTGAGTACTGAATCTCCTGCTTTTTGTGGTGTATATTAACGATTTCGACATAAATGTAGGGGGCATGATCAAGAAATCTACGGATGACACAAAGATTGGCCGTGTGGTAGATAGCGAGAAGGATAGCTGTAGACTGCAGTAAGTTATTGGCGGTCTGGACAGATGGGCAGAAAAGTGGCAAATGGAATTCAACTTGGGGAAGTGTGAGGTGATGCAATTGGGGAGCTGAAATAAGACAAAGGAATACACGATTACTGGGAAAATACTGAGAAGTGTGGAGGAAGTAAGGGACCTTGGAGTCAATGTCCACAGATCCCTGAAGATAGCAGGACAGGTCAATAAGGTGGTTAAGAAGGCATATGAATCCTTGCCCTTATTAGCCGAGGTACAGAATATAAGAGCAGGGAAGTTATGCTGGAACTGTATAAATCATTGGTTAGACCACTACTTGAGTACTGTGTTCAGTTCTGGCAACAACATTACAGAAAGGATGTAATTGCACTAGTGAGGGTACAGAGGAGATTTACGAGGATGTTGCCAGGACTGAAATAATGCAGTTATGAGGAAAGATTGGATAGGCTGGGGTTGTTCTCCTTGGAACAGAGAAGGCTGAGAGGAGATCTGATTGAAATGTACAAAATTGTGAGTGGCCTGGATTGACTGGAGGTGAAGGGTCTATTCACCTGAGCAGAGAGGTAAGTGATTGGTAGAAAGATCAGAGGGGAGATGAGGAAAAACTTGTACAACCAGAAATACAAAATTGGCTCAGTGGCAGTAAACAAAGGGTAATTGTTGAAGGGTATTTTATTGACTGGAGCACTGTTTCCCGTGGTGTTCCAGAGGGCTCAGTACTGGGTCCCCGCTTTTAGTGACGGTCTGGAACCCACTGTCGGCAAGGATGTTTGAGGCAGAAACCCTCTACTCATTAAAAAGCAGTCTGAATGTGCACCTCAAGTGTCATAATCTGTAGGGCTATGGATCAAATGCTGGAAGGTGGGATTCGAATAGGTGGATCATTTTTCGGCTGGTACAGACACGATGGGCCAAGTGGCCTCTTTCTGTCCCTTAAGGTTTCTACTAGTCTATCATTCTATAACATGAAACACGCTATCCTCATTAACACTCACAGTTATATCAAGAAAACCTATCAAGATTATCAGAAACGATTTTGCATTAACCTATCCGTGCTGCTTGTCATTTATCATCCCATGATTTTACAAGCAAGATATATTTTTATGTCAGGCTGCTGCTTGACTAGTCTGTGGGACAGCTCTCCCAACTTTGGCACAAGCCCCCAGATGTTAGTAAGGAGGACATTGGAGGGTCGACAGGGCTGGGTGTGTCCGTGTCGTTTCCGGTGCCTAGGTCGATGCTGGGTAGTCCATCCGGTGTCATTCCTTTTTATTGACTTCATAGTAGTTAGATACAACTGAGTGGCTTGCTAGCCCATTTCAGAAGGCATGTGAAAGCCAACCACATTGATTTGGTCTGGAGTCATATGGAGGCTACCAGGTGAGGGCAGCAGATTTCCTTCCCTAAAGAACATTAGTGAACCTTATGTTTCACTGGAGAGTTTCCATCTTCTATCACTCTCATATCCAAGGATGACTGAAAGATTCTGGCCAGTGTCTCTGCTGCTTCCACCATACCTTCCCTCAGCAACCCTCATTCATCCCATCCAGACCAGGCAAATGTTCAACTTTGTTATTGTACAAAAAGTGTGGAATTGAAAGGGGTTAACAGAACCTGTTTGTTCAGTGACTGTATTTAATGTTAGTCTCCATGGACCCAAATTGTGTCACTGGAGTGTTTTCAACTTCTATTAATAAGGGGCTCCTTTCAATGTGCTATTCCATGGTATCAGCAGCAGCATCGCCTCCGGCACTAACAGAGATCAGTAGCTTCAGACAGAGGGAGAGGATAGATCAGAGTCTGAGAATAATAGATTGGAATGTTACAACAATGGGTCAGAATCTGAGAACAATAGATTGGAATGTTACAACAATGGATCAGAATCTGAGAACAATAGATTGGAATGTTACAACAATGCATCAGAATCTAAGAACAATAGATTGGAATGTTACAACAATGGACAGGAGTTTCTCCTCTTTGTTTGACCTGGTTACTGCTTATTATTATTGGATGACATTAGAATTGCGGATCTATTATGCTCTGAGGATGATTCAATTTATTTACTATCCCATACTCGCTATTATTGGTGTCCCTGGTAAGTCTCCATCAGCAATTATTGGATTCAGAAAACATATTTCACTGATTTAATGTTCTTGTCATTTAAATCATGAGAAGACTGAAGTCATTGTCTTCAGTTTTTGTCACATACTCTATTCCCTATCCACGGTCTGCATCCCCCTCACTGACCATTGTCTGAGGCTGAACCAGGAAGTTTACAATCTCTGGTACCTGTTTACTGCTGAGCTGAGTTCATCCCCATATTCTCGCGATCCCCAACCCTGCCTATTGTTACGGCCAGGTGAGGATGGGTCACAGTCGCTCGTCTTATTTGACCACAACTCTGTTTGTTCTTTTTAACCAGTGGATGTGCTAACCCTCTCATTGAGTATTTGACCTTTTACCTTTGGAGTGATTGTGAAGGACCTGATCGGGCAGGTTCTCTTGAGTTTAAACAGGAAAGAGGTAAGTTTATTATACTTAACAATGTCAACCCGATCTCAATAAAATCATAAAAAAATACACCACACATTTACGCACACATTCGTACGAGAATTACACAGAAATAGATTACAGAGTGAGAAGATGGGAGTCCGGCATAAATAGAAAAATAAAATACTCATTCTGTGATGTTGGATGACACGGCGGTCTTCCGGCTGCAGTTGTATTCTTGAAGTCTTTGGCTGGTCGAAGCACCCTTTGTGGCTGGCCCACGTGGCTCAGGGATTTCTTTGAGGCAGACTTGTAGGTGGCTTTCTTTCCCTGCTGTCTCTGTCTGTAGTAATCTGTCGGCTTGGAGGGACCACAGTCGCATGTGGTATTCAAACTTGTGACGTTATCTGGAGAGAGAGAGACGGGGGGACACAGCCCTTCTGATTCTGCACAGTTTGAATCACTGGCTTGTCTGTCTTTGTCCAGGGGAAACTCCCAACTTTCACATAGATGGACAGAAGGCCTCATGACTGTCTCAGTGCATTCGCTGGAACCTGATAATGAGATTCAAGGTTAGAAACTTCTGTCACCCCGGGGCTCAGGATGCCAGTATTTATAATTGTAGGAGTTTTCTCTTTCAAAGTCAATATGTCAGGATGCCCTTGTATGCCGTGTTAATGAAAGTAATTTAAGGTAATTCAATCACTAGAGCAAGCCAATGATACAGGTCTAGACTCAGCAGACATGTGTCTCCCGTTGGTGGCCTATGAATGTGAAAAGGTGTTTCAGATGCCAATTGCGGTGGGCATCTTGGCTGCCAGTTTTGTCAAGGTTAACTGTGGGATTTCTTTTTTCATTAAAGGTTTATTGCAAGTTTCAAATCGGTGAATTAAAATTCCTCATTGGGCATATGGTGTTATCTTGACACCACCACAGCACACTGAAAGAAATTTGATAATAGGAACATTTCATTACAGAATTGTGGGAAGAAATAGAAGGAAATACACATTCATTCTCAATAATCACTTCTCAAATTCACACATGAATCTTGGAATTACTGCAGCTGTCATTGTCTGTTACAGTTGTGCTGATTTAATTGTTTTGGAGTTTTGTCTGGGATGGTTATGTGTCGGGTTCGACCCTGGACATTGCATCAGCGATTACATAGGTTTTTTTTCTCTCTTGCAATGAAGCTTTAACTATTCAGGTTCCTGCACCTTGATGATCTTTCTCCCTGTGAGGTGTCTGAGATTTCCTGTGGACCTTTGTTCTTGCTGAGCACGGCTTTGAAATTTATTTATTTAGAGGTACAGCACTGAAACAGGCCTTTCGGCCCACCAAGTCTCTGCCGACCATCAACCACCCATTTATACTAATCCTACATGAATCCCATATTCTTACCACATCCCCACCTTCCCCTGCCACCTACCTATACTAGGGGCAATTTATAATGGCCAATTTACCTATCAACCTGCAAGTCTTTGGCTGTGTGAGGAAACCGGAGCACCCGACAAAAACCCACGTGGTCAAAGGGAGAACTTGCAAACTCTACACGGGCAATACCGAGAATCGAACCTGGGTCACAGGAGCTATGAGGTTGTAGCGCTAATCACTGCACACCTTTGCCGCCCCAAGTTGCAGGGTTTGATTAGCTTTGGGTTTGGGATCTGATCATTGGGTTCTTCAGTGGGTAGATCCACACTGACCTTACTTTTAACTTTCTGCTGAGGTACGCAAGTGCTGTTCACTTTAGGGCAATTTCCCTTCCCTTTTCTCTTCACTATGAGGAGGATATTTTTCCTAATCTGCCCTATTTCCTCTGGGACAGTAGTGTTCGCCAGTGTCTGTCCAGCTTTCACTGAACTTTCCAGCGGCACTTTGACTTGTTCAGACATCTCCCTTACCATTGGCATGCCTTTTTGGGAACTTTCTTTGTCCCTCCACGTTTCTGTAAATGTTGTTAGCAGCCTTTTTATGGTCCCTGTTTGACCTGCATTTAAGGAGGAGAGTGAGTGGTCTAAGTTCTCTAACATTTCAGGGTTGGCTAATCGGAGAATAGGGGGTTCCAATTGGTAATCCTCCTGGCCCTCCTCCAACCTGTCCTCACTGTCCTTTTGAATCCTTCCCTCCTGACTGTCTGACAGATCTGTACTTGTCTGTCCCCTCCACAGACTTGATTTTTTGCCTTTGCTCTGGGGAGTCAATTATATAATTTACCCGCTATTCTTTTTGTCACTCGATATGGACCACTGAAACGGGATTTCAGGGGTAGACCCTCTATTGGGAGTAATAACAATACATGGTCTCTGGGCGGAAATGTTCTCGCCTTGGCATTTCTTCCTGCTTACCTTCTCATGGCTGCCTGGGGGGTCTTTGGTTGTTCCTGAGTCATTGCACAGGCTCCCGTGAGCCGATCCCAGAGCATGGAAATGTATTCTAACATGGAAGACTCATCCCTGTGTCCGAAAAACTTCTTGAATCATTTAAGCAGAGCTCTCACCTCGTGTCCATAAATTAATTCAAAGAGGCTAAAGCCAGTGGAAGCATTGAATAAGTCCCTGGTAACCAACAGGTGAAATCCTAGCCCTTTGTCCCAGTCATGGGGTTACTCATAGCAGTATGGCCTGTTCATTGTCTTTAGGGTCTGGTGGTAACACTCCAAAGCCCCTTGTGACTGTGGGTGGTAGGCTAAGGACCTTAGCTGGGTTATGTCCAGATTGCCCATGACCTTTTCAAAAATACTGGACATAAAATGTGTGCCCTGATCCAACTGGATCTCAGCAGGCAGCCCATTATCGGGTAAAGAATTGGGTTAGCCCCTCCACCACTACCTTGGCAGAGATAGCTCTTCGGGAGAATGACCTCTGGGAATCAGGTCACCACATCCATAATGGTGAGAAGATACTGGTAGTCCCGTTTTGTTTTCAGCAGGTGTCCCACAAAATCCACCAGCACTCTGCTGAAGGGTTCCCCAAAAGCTGGTAGATGAATTTGGGTGCAGATTTTATTGCAGGTTGGGGCTTCCCCACCACCTAGCGCATGTGACTAGTTTTACAGAACTCCACCACATCTTTGTGGAGTTGTGGCCAGTCAAAATGCTGTCTTATGCGGCTTCGATTTTTCATACACTGACATGTCCAGTCATTGGAAGTTCGTCGGCCATTCTTAATATTTCTTTAAGGGACCTCAGCGGCACCACTATCTGGTGAACCACTGTCCTCTCTTCATCCGCAGGTCTGTGAGGAGGTCTCTACTTCCTCATCAGCACCTCGTTCCTTAAATAGTAGCACTCTGCAATTCCCTCTGCTTCAGTTTTGGTTTGGACAGTCCGTGCTATTTTTTAACACAGGGTCGGGGGATTGAGCCTCAACTAAGGAAGATCTGTTTAGCAAATCCTTTCTGTTCTCTAACTTCCCAAAGAAGGTTGCAGACAGCCAGGCAGTCGGGTCATCCATCTACAGTGTCAGTTCAGGGATTGTTTGGCCGTGGACCGTGTCACCACACAATCAGGGAGAATGTCAGGGGCCTTATCCTGTAACTGCTCTGTCTCCCTGCGTTATCTTAGTCTCTCGAGAACTACCGGGGAAGCTGGCACCTTTTCCCCTGTCAGATCATTACCCAGGAGCAGGTCGACCCATCCATCTGTAAACTAGGTACAATCCCCATGGTTACCGGTCCTGAAACTGGGTCACAGTCGTTATAAAGGTATGGACATATACTGTCTTCCGATACAATTCACTAACTCTTTAGCATTCACTACACTATCGAAGAAAGGTCATTCCTTTTCCCAGCAGAAGGGATTGGGTTGCCCCTGTATCCCTTAGTATGACTATGGGCTTGCTTGCCTCACTCAAGGTAGATGGGGTCACTTTTCCTTGGGATTATAATTCCTGGTAACTCTCAGGGATTTTGTTAAGATTTCCTGCACTCTCAGTGGTAGGTTTACTGGGTCTGACTGCCACAGTTAAAGGCACAGCCTGATCTGCTGTGATTTCCATCAGGGCCCGTTTTCCTGCACTGATCTGGTGGACATTTAAAAAAAAAAATATTCATTCACAGAATGTGGGCGTGGCTGGCCAGGCCAGCAATTATTGCCCAACCCTAATCGCCCTTGCCAAGGTGGTGGTGAGCTGCCTGCTTGAACTGCAGTAGTCCATATGGGGTAGGTACACCCACAGTGCTATTGGGAAGGGAGTTCCAGGATTTTGACCCAGCGACAGTGAAGGAACGGCGATAAAGTTCCAAGTCAGGATGGTGTGTGACTTGTAGGGGAACTTGCAGATGGTGGTGTTCCCATGTATTTGCTGCCCTTGTCCTTCTAGTTGGTAGAGGTCGCGGGTTTGGAAGGTGCTGTCTAAGGAGCCTTGGTGCATTGCTGCAGTGCATCTTGTAGATGGTACACACTGCTGCCACTGTGCGTCGGTTGTGGAGGGAGTGAATGTTTGTAGATGGGGTGCCAATCAAGCGGGCTGCTTTGTCCTGGATGGTGTTAAGCTTCTTGAGTGTTGTTGGAGCTGCACCCATCCAGGCAAGTGGAGAGTATTCCATCACACTCCTAACTTGTGCCTTGTCGATTGTGGACAGGCTTTGGGGAGTCAGGAGGTGAGTTACTCGCCTCAGGATTCCTAGCCTCTGACCTGCTCTTGTAGCCACGGTATTTATATGGCTACTCCAGTTCGGCTCCTGGTCAATGGTAGCCCCTAGGATGTTGATAGTGGGGGATTCAGCGATGGTAATGCCATTGAATGTCAAGGACAGATGGTTAGATTCTCTCTTCTTGGAGATGCTCATTGCCTGGCACTTGTGTGGCGCGAATGCTCCTTTCCACTTATCAGCCCGAGCCTGGATATTTTCCAGGTCTTGCTGCATTTCTACACAGACTGCTTCAGTATCTGAGGAGTCGCGAATGGTGCTGAACATTGTGCAATCATCAACGAACATCCCCACTTCTGACCTCATGATTGAAGGAAGGTCATTGATGAAGCAGCTGAAGATGGTTGGGCCCAGGACAGTACCCTGAGGTAATCCTGCAGTGATGTCCTGAAGCTCAGCTGATTGACCTCCAACAACCACAATCATCTTCCTTTGCGCTAGGTATGACTCCAGCCAGCGGAGGGTTTTCCCCCTGATTCCCATTGCCCTCAGTTTTGCTAGGGCTCCTTGATGCCATACTCGGACAAATGCTGCATTGATGTCAAGGGCAGTCACTCTCACCTCACCTCTTGAGTTCAGCTCTTTTGTCCATTTTTGAACCAAGGCTGTATTGAGATCAGGATGAGTGGCCCTTTTGGAACCCAAACTGAGCATCACTGAGCAGGTTGTTGCTAAGCAAGTGCCGCTTGATGGCACTGTTGATGACACCTTCCATCACTTTACTGATGATTGAGAGGAGGCTAATGGGGCGGTAGTTGGCCGGGTTGGATTGGTCCTGTTTTTTGTGTGCAGGACATACCTGGGTAATTTTCCACATTGCAGGGTAGATGCCAGTGTTGTAGCTGTACTGGAACAGCTTGGCTAGGGCCGCAGCATGTTCTGGAGCACAGGTCTTCAGTACTATTGCCGGAATATTGTCAGGCCCCATAGCTTTTTCAGTATCCATTCGCTGCAGTCTTTTCTGGATATCACGCGGAGTGAATCGAATTGGCT
Source organism: Heterodontus francisci (assembly GCF_036365525.1). Classification (NCBI taxonomy): domain Eukaryota; kingdom Metazoa; phylum Chordata; class Chondrichthyes; order Heterodontiformes; family Heterodontidae; genus Heterodontus; species Heterodontus francisci. Next base: position 26,242 of record NW_027140721.1, read on the forward strand.
AAAGTTTGGCATCTGTGATGCTGGGGACTTCAGGAGGAGGCCGAGATGGATCAACTCGGCACTTCTGGCTGAAGATTGTTGCAAATGCTTCAGCCTTATCTTTTGCACTGATGTGCTGGGCTCCCCCATCATTGAGGATGGGGATATTTGTGGAGCCACCTCCTCCAGTTAGTTGTTTAATTGTCCACCACCATTCACGGCTGGATGTGGCAGGACTGCAGAGCTGAGATCGGATCCGTTGTTTATGGGATCGCTTAGCTCTACGCAGTTTGGCATGCAAGTTGTCCTGGGTTATAGCTTCACCAGGTTGACACCTCATTTTGAGGTATGCCTGGTGCTGCTCCTGGCATGCCCTCCTGCACTCTTCATTGAACTAGGGTTGGTATCCTGGCTTGATGGTAATGGTAGAGTAGGGGATATGCCGGGCCATGAGGTTACATATTGTGGTTGAGTACAATTCTGCTGCTGCTGATAGCCCACAGCGCCTCATGGATGCCCAGTTTTGCATTGCTAGATCTGTTGGAAATCTGTCCCATTTAGCACGGTGATAGTGCCACACAACACAATGGACGGTATCCTCAATCTGAAGGCGGGACTTCGTCTCCACAAGGACTATGCAGTGGTCACTCCTACCAATACTGTCATGGACAGATGCATCTGTGGCAGGCGGATCGGTGAGGACGAGGTCAAGTATGTTGTTCCCTCGTGTTGGTTCCCCCACCACCTGCCGCAGCCCCAGTCTAGCAGCTGTGTCCTTTAGGACTCGGCCAGCTTGGTCAGTAGTGGTGCGACTGAGCCACTCATGGTGATGGACATTGAAGTCCCCCACCCAGAGTACATTTTGTGCCCTTGCTACCCTCAGTGCTTCTTACAAGTGGTGTTCAACATGGAGGAGTACTGAGTCATTAGCTGAGGAGGGCGGTAGGTGGTAATCAGGACTCTCATTAATCTTACAGGTTTTCCCGACACTTCCACCAGTCAGCATGACGGTGATCTGCCTCATTACAATGGAAACACACATGGCTTCGGCTGTTACTCCTGCTCTCAGTACCGTCCTATTTGGCCTGAGGAAGGGCTCCCGTGTGTCCAGCTTTTCCTTCTTGCCCATGGCTGTTCAGGGTCCGATCAGCCTCCCACCTTTTATTCTCGGGTCTTTGGGGTTACTAGGGAAGGGTTTCCCTTTGGGGCTAAGGCCTTGTATACAAGGGAAAATTCATCAGCCAGAAGTGCAACCTGCCTGGCTCTTTGAACCTTCTGTTCCTCTGTGTGTGTTTTAATGGGAGGGAGAGCGAGTTTGTGAACTCTTCGAGATGGATCACTGCTCTGAGATTTATATATGTGGGCTGTATCCTGATCTTCTGTATCCACTGGTCAAAAGTAAGCACCAAAACAGACTGGAAATCTACTATTGGTTCATAAAATGGTAATGTTTAGCTTAGACAAATGTAGGGCCATTGCAGGCAGAGTCAGGAGAATTTATAATGGGGAATTGAGAAATGACAGAGAAGTGAAATGTGATTCGCACCGCAGCCTCTGAGCTCCAGCGACCCAGGTTCAATTCTGGGTACTGCCTGTGTGGAGTTTGCAAGTTCTTCCTGCGTCTACGTGGGATTTCTCCGGGTGCTCAGGTTTCCTCCCACAGCCAAAAGACTTGCAGGTTGGTCGGTTAGTTGACCATTATAAATTGCCCTTAGTATAGGTAGGTGGTAGGGAAATATAGGGACAGGTGGGGATGTGGTAGGAATATGGGATTAGTGTAGTATAAAATGAGAGGTTGATGGTCGGCACAGACTCGGTGGGCCGAAGGGCCTGTTTCAGTGCTGTATCTCTAAACTAAACAAAAAAATATTTTGTGTCTGTCTTCACTGAGGAAGATACAAGAAATCTCCCAGAATTAGAGATCCAAGGGATTGGGAGAATGAAGAATTGAAGGAAATTGGTATTAGTGAGAAGTTTGTATTGGAGACATTAGTAGGGCTGATGTTTGACAATTATCCAGGATCTGATATTCTATATCCCAGAGTGTTGAAGGAAGTAGTAATGGAGATTGTTCATGCATTGGCGGTCATCGTTCAAAATTCTATCACTTCCGGAACGCTTCCTGCAGATTGGAAGGTAGCAAATCTCATCCCACTGTTTAAGAAGGGAGGGAAAGAGAAAATTGGGAACAACAACCACCCATTTATGCTAACACTACAGTAATACCATATTCCCTACCACCTACCTACACTAGGGGTAATTTATAATGGCTAATTTATCTATCACCTGCAAGTCTTTGGCTGTGGGAGGAAACTGGAGCACCCGGCGAAAGCCCACGTGGTTAGCATTTCATCAGTACTAGGGAACATGTTAGAATCTATTCTAAATTATGCGATAAATAGATCTGATTGGGCAGAGTCAACATGGATTTATGAATGGGAAATCATGCTTGATGAACCTGTTGGTTTTTAATTTTTGGATGTCACGAACAAAATAGAGAAGGGGAGTCGGTGGATTTTCAGAAAGCTTTTGATAAAGTTCCCCACAGTATGTTGGTCAGCAAAGTTAAAGAACATGGGATCGGAGGTAATATACTGACTAGCAGTAAGGATTGGTAAACAGGCAGGAAACAGAGAGCAGGAATAAATGGGCCATTCTTGCTTTGGCAGGCTGTGACTAATGGAGTACCGCAGGGATCTGTGCTTGGGCCCCAGCTGTTCACAATATCTATCAATGATTTGGATATTGGGACCAAAGTAATATTTCAAGTTCGCAGATGACACAAAATTAGGTGGAAATGTGTGTTGTGAGGAAGATGCAAAGTGGGTTCAAGGAAATTTGGACAGACGTAGTGAGTGGGTAAAAACATGGCAGATGGAATATAATGTGGAAAAATGTGAAGTTAGCCACGGTGGTAGGATGAATAGATGTGCAGAGTGTTCTAATTGGTGAGAGATTAGAAAGTGTAGATGTACTAAGGGACCTGGATATCCTCATTATACGTAATTGAAAGCTAACATGCAGGTGCAGCAAGCAATTAGGAAGGCAAATGGTATGTTGGCCTTTATCACGAGTTGATTTGAGTAGTGAAGTCTTGCTGCAATTGTCTAGAAACTTTGTTAGACCGCAGATGGAGTGCTGTGCGCAGTTCTGGTCTCTTTACCTGAGGAAGGATATTATGACCACAGAGGGAGTGCAAAGAAGGTTCACCAGACTTCTTCCCGGGATGGTGGGACTGTCCTATGAAGAGAGATTGGGGAAGCTGGGCCTGTATTCTCTAGAGTTTCGAAGAATGAGAGGTGATCTCATTGAAACCTACAAAATACTTAAAGGGATAGACAGGGTAGATGCAGCTAAGATGTTTCCCCTGGTTGGGGAGTCCAGAAATAGCAGACATAATTTCAAAATAAAAGAGAAGCCACTTAGGACAGAGATGAGGAGACATTTCTTTACTCAGATGGTTCTGAATCTTTGAAATTCTCTACCCCAGAGAGCTGTGGAAGCTCAGTCATTGAGCATGTTTAAAGTAGTGATTGACAGTTTTATAAATACCACTGACAAAAAGGGATATGAGGATAATGTGGGGGAAAAGGCATTGGATGATCAACCATGATCATATTGAATGGTGGAGCAGGCTCGATGGGCTGAATGGCTTACTTCAGCTCCTATGTTCCTATGTTCGGAAGCTGGTTAACTCTTTCAAACTCGAGGTCAGTTTAGTCAGGCTGCTTTCCCAGGGTTCGGAATGTTTTACAGTAAACTTCTGATACTATCTCATATGCACCCAGGATACCATTTTTATCCATCTCATAATGTGATGAACTTTCATCTGGCAACAGTGAATAAACCTCATGGACTTTTCCTGTTATTCTACTTGGTAAAAACAGTGTCCAGCTCTCTGTCAGTCATTTCAGCGGCTTTGCAAGCATTTCAAAACTGATGAAAAATTCTGACACATCCTCCTCATTGAAATTTGGAACTAACTGGGAGAACATTAAGAGCTCAGCACATGGTCCTGAACTATGGGTTGCTCCTTCACTAGCTGTGCCTTCAGTGGGTGGACTGGGACTTCCTCTAGTTGTTTGAGCCACCTTAACTCCCTTTCCTCCTTCTCCTTCTGGAACACTCTTACTTTTTCTCTTTCTTGACGCTCTGCTCTTTCTCGCTCTCTCTAGAATTCTAATTCTAGTCTTTTCTGTTCTAGTTTTACCTTAGCTAACATTACTCTATCTGTCAGTGATTCTAACCCTGTTTGAATTTTCTGCTGCAAATAAAAAATGGTTGGCCACAAGTCTTAGGATTTCGGGTTTCCAATCTTTTGGACGGAGAATAATCCCTAACTGTCCAGCGACATTACACAACTTTTCAACAGAGAGGGGTTTTAACCTGTACCGAGTTACTTCACTCTGTATGTAATTCCTTTATTGGGAATGTAAATTCTTTATTTAAAAAAGGGACAGAGACAGAAAGCACGAAAAATTATGAGGGTATGGATAGGGTAGATAGGAAAAAACCTTTTCCTTAGCGGAGGTGTCAATAACCGGGGTGCATTGATTTAAATTAAGGGGCAGGAGGTTGAGAGGGGACTTGAGGGGAAGAAAAATCACCCAGAGGGTATTTGGAATCTGGAACACACTGCCTGAAGGGGCTTCAGAGGCAGGAACCCTCCACAACATTTACGAATTATGTCGATGAGCACTTGAAACGCCATAGCGTACAAGGTTACGGGCCAGGTGCTGGAAAATGGGATTAGAATGGATAGGCTTGTTGGCCAGCACAGACACAGTGGGCCGAAGGGCCTGTTCCTTTTCTCTATAACTCTGTGACTCTATGACACTTCCAATTTCTCGTTTGTCATTGCGTTGCAATAACTAGAACCTCCACATTTCTGATACAGCCAGGTGAGGAGGGGTTCCAGGCTCCCCTCTTGTCCTATCTTTTCTTTGATCACAATGGGATTTAGTCCTTTTTAGCAGTGGACATGCTGACCACCTCAGTGAGTATTTTACCTTTTACCTTTACTGTGATCGTGAAAGAACCAATCAGACAGGTTTTCTTAAGTTTAATCAAGAAGTGAGTTTATTGTAATTTAAAATCTAAAATGAATCTAAATAAAATAATAAAAATATACGTTAGACATTCATGCACAAGCTCACAGGCAAATCACTCAAATGAAGTATACAGTGAGAAATAAATTTGTATTTGGATTGGAGTCCAGAATAAATTAAAAATAAACAAAGTCTGTGATGTTGGATAATTCTGTGGTCTGCGTCTTTGCCACCCGTACTTATGAGTTTCATGTCATCTTCAAGCGTTGAAATTATGTTTTTTTGCATATAAGTCTCTATTACTTGTATATGTATCTACATGTCAGGAAGAGCACTGATACTAATACTGACCCCTGAGAAACAGCAATTTATACTCCCCCTCCCCCAGTTTGAACAAAGTCTGTTCACCACGTCTCTCTGCTTTCTGTCCCTGAGTCAGTGTCATATTCACACTATCACTGTCAAAATATTCCATGTGTTATATTTCTCATAACAAGTCTATGAAATGTCATTTGATCACAGGCCTTTTGAAAGTCCTTATGCATAACATGAAACACACTATCCTCAACAACACTCACAGTTATGTCATCAATGAACTTGATCAAGATTATCGGACGTGATTGGTCATTACTTACCCGTGCTGTTTGTCATTTATTATCCCATGTTTTTCCAAGAATGATATATTTTGTACAGGCTTATGGCCTCTAGAAATTTCCAACCACCGACATTAGACTGACTGGTCAGTAGCTACAGGATTTATCTAATGTCTCATTTTATAAGCAGGGTGTAACATAGACAACCCTGCAGTCCCCTGTCATCACTCCCAGATCCAAGGAGGATTGAAAGCTTCCAGCCAATGCCTCTGCTTTTTCCACCATTCCCTCCCTCAACTCACCTCGTATCTCCCATCTAGACTGAGGAACACTTCTACACTATTGTGGTACAAAAAGTATTGGATTGAAAGAGATTAACTGAACTTGTTTGTTAATTGACTGTAATTAATGTCAGTCACTACGGACTATAATTGTGTCACTGGAGGGTTTCCCTCTTCTATTAATAAGGGACTCCTTTCAATGTGTTAAATCATAGTGTCAGTGGGAGCATCAACCCCGGCCCGAACAGGGATCCGTGGCTGCAGAAAGAGCGAGAGAGAGAGAAAGACGATCGATCAAAATCTGAGAACAATAGATTGGAATGTTACAACAATGGGTCAGAATCTGAAGACAATAGATTGGAATGTTCCAACAATGGGTCAGAATCTGAGGACAATAGATTGGAATGTTCCAACAATGGGTTAGAATCTGAGGACAATAGATTGGAATGTTCCAACAATGGGTCAGAATCTGAGGACAATAGATTGGAATGTTACAACAATGGGTCAGAATCTGAGGACAATAGATTTCAATGTTCCAACAATGGGTCAGAATCTGGGAACAATAGATTGGAATGTTACAGCAATGGACAGCAGGAGTACGTATTATTGGTTTGGCCTGGTTACAGCTGAGTATTTTCGGATGACATTAGAAGCACGGATCTATTATGCTCTGAAGATGATTCAAACGGTTTACTACCCCATCCTCGCTATTATTGGTGGCCCTGGTAAGTCTCTGTATCCAACTATTAGATCCATAAACAAAGGTAATTACATCGGCATGAGTACAGATTTAGCCCTAGTGGACTGGGCAGGAAGACTAAAAGGTAGGACAGTTGATGAGCAGTGGCAGATGTTGAAGGAGATTTTCAATTCCTCCCAACTACAATATATTCCAGAGAGGAAGAAATATTCTAGGAGGGGGGAAAACATCCATGGCTAAGCAAGGAAGTTAAGGATAACGTAAAGACAAAATCTAAGGCATACCATATTGCAAAGGCCAGTGGCAGGCTGGAAGATTGGGAAATTTTTAATGATCAACAAAGGGTTACTAAAAAAGTAATAAAAAGAGCAAAGATAAATTATGAAAGAAAACTAGAGCAAAATATAAAAACGGATAGTAAAAACTTCTTTAAGTATATAAAAGGTAAGAGAGTGGCTAAAGTGAATGTTGATCCCTTGGAGGATGAGACTGGGAAGTTGATAGAGGGGAACACAGAAATGGTGGAGACACTAAATCAGTATTTTTCCTCAGTTTTCACGGTGGAGGACACCAGTACCATCTAAATAGTAACAGGTAATGCAGAGGTTATAGAAAGAGAGGAATTTAGAACAATCATCATTACTAGGTAAAAAGTGCAGAGCAAACTATTGGAATTGAAGGCAGACAAGTACCCAGGGCCTGATGGCCTGCATCAGAGTGTCTTAAAGTAAGTGGCAGCAGAGATAATGGATCCATTGGTTACAATATTCTAAAATTCGCTGGATGCGGGAAAGTTTCCAGTGGATTGGAAAAAAGCTAATATAACGCCCTTATTCAAAAAGGGAGGGAGGCAGAAAGTAGGAAACTATAGACCAGTTAGTTTAACATCTATCGTTGGGAAATTGTTAGAACCCATTATTAAGGAAGTAATAACAGGACGTTTAGAAAGTCAAAACGCAATCCATCAGAGTCAGCATGGTTTTATGAAGGGTAAATCCTATTTGACGAATTTGCTAGTGTTCATCGAAGCTGTGACAAGAAAAGTGGAAAATGGTGATCCTGCAGATGTCGTATATCTGGATTTCCAGAAGACATTTGATAAAGTGCCGCACAAAAGGTGAATACAGAAGGTAAGATCACATGAGTTCAGGGGCAATTTATTAACTTTGATAGAGGATTGGCTAACCAACAGAAAACAGAGAGTCGGGATAAATGGATCTTTTTCTGGTTGGCAATATGTAACTGGTGGGGTACCACAGGATTTGGTCCTTGGCCCCTGCTATTTACAATATATATTTATGATTTGGATGCAAGGATAGAAGTTACTATAGCCAAATCTCCAGATGACACTAAAATAGGTGGGATAGTATGTTGCAATAATTAAATAAGAAATTTACAAATTGATATGGATAGGTTAGGTGAATGAACGAAAATTTGGCAGATGGAGTTTAATGTGGATAAGTGTAAGGTTATCCATTTTGGTCGGAAGAATAGAAAGGCAAATTATTATCTAAATGGAGATAAACTTCTGAGTGCTTCGGTGCAGAAGGATCTGGTTGTCCTCGTGTATGAATCGCAGAAAGCTAGTTTGCAGGTACAGCAGGTGAAAAGGAAGGCAAATTGAATTTTGGTATTTCTTGCTAATGGAATAGAATATAAAAGTAGGAAAGTGCTGCTGCAACTGTACAAGGCATTAATGAGACCGCACCTGGAGTATTGTGTATAGTTTTAGTCTCCTGACTTGAGGATGCATGCAGTTGCACTGGAGGCAGATCAGAGGAGAGTCACTGGAGAGTCCAGGGAGGAGGGGTTTGTCTTATGAAGAGAGATTGAGCTCTTTATGCCTTTACTCTATGGAGTTTAGAAGAATGAGAGTCGATCTAATTGAGGTCGAGAAGATGGTTAAGGGGATTGACAAAGTAGACACAGAGAAGACGTTTCCTCTTGAGGGGCAACCTAGAATGAGAGGTCATTGTTTTAGGATAAGGGATAAGGATTTAAAATAGAGATGAAGCGAAATTTCTTCTCTGAAAGGGTCGTGTGTCTGTGGGATTCACTACCCGGAGTGCAATAGATGCCGGGACATTGAGTAAATTTAAGGAGGCGATAGACAGATTTTTAATTAGTAATGCGTTGAAGAGATATGGAGAACGGGCAGGAAAGTGGAGTTGAGACCGAGATGAGATCAGCCATGATCATATTGAATGGCGAAGCAGGTTCAAGGGGCTGAATTGCCTACTCCTGCTCCTACTTCTTATGTTATTATGTTCTTATCTGTATCTTTCCAGACAAGAGCGGGTGACGTATCCATTATCTCTCTCTCTGTTGTCCATTCATGTATCTGCTGTGTGACGGAGGCCATCTATGTCGGGTGAGCTGAATTATACTGCCTGCTCTCTCAGCAGGGAGAAGCAGGTGAGAGATCCCGTGGCTTTGTCATGATAGCGGGATTCCTGATGGTCTAGGTGTCTCTGCGGGGTCCCCAAGGCAACGTGGAGAGGTACAGGAACTGATACAGCTCTCACTCCATTAATGTACAGTTGGTGTGTGAGCATGCCCAGTACATCATCTTGGTAAATGTCCACTGTCCTGGCAGCAGCCACTGTACCTTCATTCTGAAGCAGTCAGCCGGTCCCAACACATCGGGCCCCCCTGCAGAACCCGAATGTGGCTCATGACCTCTAAACTCTAGACACTCCCCTCCTCCACACAAAACCACCAGGTGAAGCAATGCTTCAGATGTCTGAACCGCTCGTGGGGAGCCCTCCAGTACATACTGGAGCAGGTGTCCAAGTTCATGGTGTTCTGCTGCACCCTTCATATCATCACCATCATGAGGACACAGGCATTGGCACCAGGAATCCGCAGGCTACCTCAGTAGGAGGAGGAGGAGGCAAGGAGGATATTTCCTGGATGATTTCAAACCGGAAAGGCTGTCGTAGAGACGCTGCTAAGATTCCAGTTCCCAGAGGACAACTTCCCTTTCCCACCATGGATCCACCACTTCTCCACCATTACACCCATCTGAGATGCCCCATCACAACGTCCCCGAGGTAAGCATCCTGCAATAAAAACACCAACAAAATGTTTTTCATGATCGTCTTTATCCAGCAACACATGCAATTATACAAACAAAACTGAACTATTCACCCTTGTGTGTTCCCTTAGTTCCTGTCTTGTGGATTCCCTCAACCTGCCTACTGCTCCTACACAGTGTTTCCCAGTGACTGCAGCATGGCTGGTGGAAGGCTGCTGACTTTCACTGGGGTGACTGCAGATGGCCTTGCAGGACTTCCTCGAGCTGCTCTAGGCCTTGAGGACTCGGATTCAGACTGCACCATCTCGACATGGGCAGCAGCTCCAGCAATGTTCACATCTGAGTCCTGTGTATTATAACTCGTTTGTGACCTCACCCTACTGTGATCTGACACATGAACTATCCTTTCCCCCTGGCCTGGCTGCAGCTCACTCGTGCTCGGTGACTCACCACATGCAGATTCTGACTCTATACCAGCCTCTAAGGTACACGCACTGTAAGTATTTGATCTGGTGGCTGTGAGCATCAGACCAAGTGATGGGGCTTTAGTGCTCTTTTGCTGCTCTCTTTCTGTCTCCTGGAGCTGCTGTGACTGGGAAGTTGGTCGTATTGGGTTATCATTGGAAAGTATAAAATCAGAAGGGGAGGTTTGAGGTGAAGGATTGGGGGTGGTATGGAAAGCAGGAGGTCCATGGTCTCACTATCTCCAGCTTGTACATCAACATTTCTAACGTTTACCAGTTCTGATGAAGGGTCACATATCTGAAACATTAACTCTGTTTCTCTCTGCACCGATGCTGCCAGACCCACTGAGTATTTCCGGCACTTTCTGTTCAGGTGCACAGATGTGCCCCATTGACCAACTTATCTCAGCCCTTTTTTTGCTTAAATTTGTATTTCTGGACATCCTCAGATATTCCATTGAGAATAAAATCGTAATTCCCATCATACACCTCGAAAATCCTTAGTATGTCCGTCTCCCCAGGCGTGCCTGTTTTTCTTCTCTACCAGGTTATCAATTGACTGTTTCCTGTGATATGCGAGTGAGATTGTATTTCTGGCTTTTTTTATTCAAAACTGTCTGAAAGTCCTCCCCCCCCCCACCCCCCACCCACGCTCTTAGTGATGAACACACACGTTTGATTGAGTGTAAACTCTTTTTGTTGCCAAATCTCCTCCTCATTCATCACTCAACTGAGTTTACTATTTTTCACAAACCAAGTAAACCAAGCCTATCATCCTGATGTCTGTGTTCCGTCTCCTACACCACTGTAAGGTCTGATCTAGGGTCAGAGATCACCCAAAAAGCAGGTCAAAGGGTCACAAGCAGTTTATTGAGGAGTGACAGTTCAAATACAGCACAAAATCAGAATAAACACAGTAGAGAAACAATCTGTGACATATGAAAAAGGCTTTCTGGCTGTGAATTAGTTTTTTAGAAGCTATTATTAAAGATGTTATAACAGGGCAGGTCGAAAAATTCAAGGTGATTAGGCAAAGTCAACATGGTTTTGTGAAAGGGAAATTACGTTTAATCAATTAACTGGAGTTCTTTGAAGAAGTAACATGTGCTGTGGATAAAGGCGAACTGGTGGATGTACTGTACTAGATTTCCAGAAGGCATTTGATAAGGTGCCACATCAAAGGTCATTGCGAAAAATAAAAGCTCATGGTGTAGGGGGTAACACATTGCCATGGATAGACGTTTGGTTAGCTCACAGGAAACAGACAGCAGCCATAAATGGGTAATTTTCTGGTTGGCAGGATGTAACGAGTGGGGTGCCACAGGTATCAGTGCTGGGGCCTCAACTTTGTACAGTTTGTTTAAATGAATTAGATGCAAGGACCGAAGGTGTGGTTGGTAAATCTGTTGATGAAACAAAGTTCTGAAGAGGACATAAGGCGGCTGCAAACGGACATAGATAGATTGAGTGAGAAGGCAAAGATCTGGGAAATGGAGTGGAATGTGGGGAAATGTGAAATTGTCCATATTGGTAGTAATAATGAAATTAAACTAAGCATATTATCTGAATGGTGAGGGATTGCAGAACTCTGAGATGCAGGAGTATCTGGGTGTCCTGGTGTATGAATTGCATAAGGTTAGTATGTCGGTTCAGAAAGTAATTAGGAAAGCTAATATAATGTTATCATTTATTGTGAGAGGAATTGAATACAAAGGTAGGGAGGGCATTGGTGAGACATTATCTGGAATTCTGTGTTCAGTACTGGTCTCCTTATTTAAGGAAGCATGTAAATGCGTTGTAAACAGTTCAGAGAAGGTTTATTAGATGAATATGGGCGGACTGTCTTATCAGGAAAGGCCGGACAGGCTAGGCTTATATCAGCTGGAGTTTAGAAGAGTAAGGGGCGACTTGATTGAAACATTGAAGATTCTGAGCGTGGGATAGAGCAAGTGAGGGCGACAGAGAGAGAGAGGGAGAGATAGAGAAAGAGAGAAGGAGAGAGCTGAGCTCATCGGCTGCTGAAAACCTCATCCATGCCTTAGTTACCTCGAGATTTGACTATTCCAGCACACTGCTGGCTTGTTTCCCACATTCTACTCTCTGTAACCTTGTGATCATCCAAAACTCTGCTGCCATCTTCTAATTTACACCAAATTCTGTTCACCCAACATCCCAGTGCTCACTGACCTGCATTGGCTCTTGGTCCAGTAACACCTCAATTTTAATATTCCAACCATGAGATCAAATCCCTCCATGTACTCGTCCTTCTGATTAGCCTAATCCCCTGTCCATTTCCAATATTCCTGAAACTTGTTCATCTTAAATTCTTTTGCTAATTCCCTTTATAAAGGTGGGTTTCTTTCCCCCTGTCTCTATCCCTGACCACACATTTCATCTCTTCATCTTCCACCCTGAAAAATCATATAAAAGGGAGGCAGGAACTCTGTTGCCACTCCTACACCACTGTAAGATCTGATCGAGGGTCACTGATTAACAGAAAGGAGGTCGAAGAGTCACAAGCAATTTTTTGCAGGGAAACCATTGGAAAAAATTCGGAGGGACCGGATTAATCTCCACGTGGAGAGGCAGGGATTAATCAGGAATAGTCAGCATGGCTTTGTCAAGGGGAGTTCCTGTCTAACTAAATTGATAGATTATTTTCGAGGCGGTGACTAGGGGTTTAAATGAGGGTAAAGCAGTAGTCTATATGGACTTCAGTAAGGCTTTTGATAGGGTCCCGCATGGGAGATTTGTTAAGAAGGTAAGAGCCCATGGGATCCAGGGCGATTTGGCAAATTGGATCCAAAATTGGCTTAGCGGTGGGAGGCAGAGGGTGATGGTCAAGATTTGTTTTTGCGAGTGGAAGCCTGTGACCAGTGGTGTACTGCAGGGATCGGTGCTGGGACTCTTGCTGTTTGTAGTGTACATTAATGATTTAGACGTGAATATATGAGGACTGATCAGTAAGTTCGCAGCTGACACGAAAATTGGTGGTGTTGTAAATAGTGAGGAGGAAAGACTTAGATTAAAGGACGCTGTAGATGGGCTGGTAAGATGGGCAGAGGAGTGGCAAATGGAATTTAATCCTGAGAAGTGTGAGGTGATACATTTGAGGGGGGCGAACAATAGAAGGAAATATACAATGGATGGTAGGACCCGAGGAAGTATTGAAGGTCAGAGGGACCTAGGTGTACTTGTCCATTGATCACTGAAGGTAGCAGCACAGGTAGACAATGCGGTCAGGAAGACGTATGGGACACCTTCCTTTATTAGCCGAGGCGTAGAATATAAGAGTAGGTAGGTTATGATGGAGCAGTATAAAACTCCAGTTAGGCTACAACTGGAGTACTGTGTATAGTTGTGGTTGCTGCACTATCGAAAGGAGGTGATTGCAAAGGAGAGGGTGCAGAATAGATTCACCAGGATGTTGCCTGGGCTGGAGCATTTCAGCTGTGAAGAGCGACAGAAAAGGCTAGGGTTGTTTTCCTTAGAGCAGAAAAAGGATGAGGGGTGTCATTTTTGAGGTATACAACATAATGAGGGGCATTGATAGGTTAGACATGAAGAATCTTTTTTCCCTCAGTGGACGGGTCAATAACCAGGGGGAATAGATTTAAGGTAAGAGGCAGAAGGTTTAGAAGAGATTTGAGGAAAGTAATTTTCACCCAGAGGGTGGTTCGAATCTGGAACACACTGCCTTAAGAGATGGTCCGGGCAGCTACCCTCACAACATTTCAGAAGTATTTAGATGAGCACATGAAACGCCATAGCATACAAGGCTACAGGCCAAGTGCTGGGAATTGGGATTAGAATAGTTCGGTGCTTGATGGCCAGCACAGACACAATGGGCTGAAGGTTCTGTTTCTGTGCTGTATATCTCTATAATTCTATGACTCTATTGAGGAGTAACAGTTCAAATACAGCACAACATCAGAAGAGACATTGTGTACATACGACCTGTGGCAGGTGAGAATGGCTTTCAGTTATGGATCAAATGTTAGAAGCTATTATTAAAGACGTTATAGCAGGGCACGTAGAAAAAAATCAAGGTGATCAGGCAGAGTCAACATGGTTTTGTGAAAGGGAAATCATGTTGAACCAATATACTGGAGTTCTTTGAAGAAGTAACATGAACTGTGGATAAAGGGGAACTGGTGGATTTACTGTACTTAGATTTAGAGAAGGCATTTGATAACGTACCACATCAAACGTCATTGTGGTAAATAAAATCCCATCGTGTAGGGGGTAACATAATTGGCATGGATAGAGGATTGGCTAGCTAACAGGAAACAGAGTAGGCATAAATGGGTTACTTTCTGGTTCGCAAGCTGCGGCAAGTGGTGTGCCATCATGATCAGTGCTGGGGCCTCAACTTTTTACAATTGATACAAAAAACTTTGATGAATAGACCGAAGGTATGCTTTCGAAATTTGCTAATGACTCCAAGATTGGTAAGAAGGTAAGTTCTGAAGAGGACATAAGGAGGCTACAAAGGGATTAGGAAAGGTTAAATGAGTGGTCAAAGAACTGGCAAATGGAGTATAATGTGGGAAAAGATCAAACTGTCCATTTTGGTTGGAAGACTTGACTGTTACCTCGAGACTTAACTATTCTAACTCACTCCTGGCTGCTCTCCCATAACCTACTCTCTGTAAACCTGTGGTCATCCAAAACTCTGCTGCCACCTTCTAATTTACACTAAATTCTGTTCACCCAACATTCCTGTGCTCACTGATCTACATTGGCTCTTGGTCCAGTAACACCTCAATTTTAATATTCTCACTCGTGTGATCAAATCCCTCATGTACTCACCCCTCTGATTATCCCAATCCCCTGTCCATTTCCAATATTCCTGAAGCTTGTTCATCTTAAAGTCTTTTTCTAATTCCCTTTTAAAAGTGAGTTTCTTTCCCTCTGTCTCACTCCCTGACCACACATTTCATCTCTCCAGCTCCACTGGTGCTGTGGAAGTTCGGATCCATAAAATGGTGTGAGCTGCACTGCCGGTCACATCCAGCACATTGTACAGGACACCCAGGCTGTCCGGGGTGATAACGTGGGTGTAACATGTGTGCGTCTGTAGTGTGAAGAAGGGTCTGAATATGGTGTCAATCAGCCATTCCAGCAGCTTTGATGGACGTCTTTGAAACTTGGTCTGTGCATGTCCACTGACCGCCTGTGTCAGTCACTCTCAGCTGAACATACATTCAGCAGCACGAGGAACCCCCTCTAGTGTTATTTAAAAAGACCAGGTATCCATCTTACAGTTTTCTGGAGGTTGTGTTGTGAGCTGCTGCAGACATTCAGGGAGAACAGAGAATTTGTTGACCCAACAGTAGGGGCGTGGAACGCCCTGCCTGCAACAGTAGTCGACTCGCCAAATTTAAGGGCATTTAAGTGGTCATTGGATAGGCCTATGGATGAAACTGGAATAGTGTAGGTCAGATGGTTTCACAGGTCGGCGCAACATCGAGGGCTAAAGGGCCTGTACTGCGCTGCAATGTTCTATGTTCTATGTTCTATAACTCTGGACAAGGTATAGGGACTGTAGTTACAGTGTCTCTGGGTCTGTAACATGACCAACAAATGGAGCAGAGGCTGCAGAGAGGGGATGCTCTGAAAGAATGGATGAGGAAGGGGCTCTGCCCTACCAACCCCGGGTTTTCCAAGAGCACTTTTCCTACCTACACCTAACCCAGGAGCAGTGTGTGAGGTGACTCTGATTCAATTAGGAGGTGGTCACAGAGCTGTGTCACCTCCTGTAACACGACCTAGAGCCTCACACCAGGGTGAGGACGGAGCTGTCAGTGGATGTTAAGGTCACAGTTTAATTGAACTTCTTTGTATCTGGATCTTTCGAGACAAGAGCAGGAGACGTATCCAACATCGAGTCACAGAGACTGATAGAGTCATTTAGGACATAGAAGGAGGCCATTCATCCCATCATATCCATGCTGGCTCTGCATGGAGCAATCCTGTCAGTCCCACTCCCCCACTCAATCCCTGTAGCAAATTCATTTCCTTCAGGTCTCCACCAGCTTTCATTTGAAATCAATGATTGTCTCTGCTTCTAACGCACTTGTGGGCAGTGAGTTCCAGATCATTAACACCCGCTGCATAAAGAAAACACTTCTTCCTCATATTCCTCCTGCATCCCTTGTCCAGAACCTTCAATCTGTGTCCCTAGTCTTTCTTCCATCAGTTAATGGGACACTTTGTCATTGTCTAAATTATCTAAACCTGTCATAATCGTGTAACCTAACCTTGGAACTAAAATCCTCCATCCCTGGAACCATCCTGTTAAATCTCTTCAGCACCAAGGACCTTCATAATCTTTCTGAAGTGTGGTGACCAGAATTGGACACAGTAGTCCAGCTGAGACCTAACCAGAGATTTTTAAACATTCATCATAACTTCTCTGCTTTTGAACTCAATACCTCTCTGTATGAAGTCCAAGATTATATGTATTTTACTATCCAATCTCTCAATATGTCCTGCCACCTTAAACGATGGATACACATACACCCACAGGTCTCTTTGTTCCTGCACACTGTTTAGAACATTGTTATTAAGTCTATATTGCCTTCCTATCCTTTCTGACAAAATGCATCACCTCACACTTGTCTCACACTTTCATCTGCCACTCGTCTGCTCATTCCAATCAGTATCTATGTCCTGTTGCAGGTGGTTCTGAACATACTCCCTGTTTGTCACAGCTCCATGTTTGGTATCAGAGGCGGATTTTGAAATTCTACTCTGTATTCCAAGATCCAAGTCATTTATACACAGCAAAATTAAACAGTGGCCCGAGCACTGGCCCTGGGGGAATACCCACTGTCTAACACCTTTCAGTCTGAAAAACTCCCATTTACTATGACACACTGTTTTCTCTATGTAAACCATTTTTTTATCCAATTGGACACTGACCCTCCCATTCCATTTGACTCAATGTTGGTAATTAACCTTTTCTGTGGCACTTTATCAAACACATTGTTCAAACCAATCTAGACAACATCCATCACATTCCCTTCATCAACCTTCTCTGTTACATCATCAAAAGTGCAATTAGATTAGTCAAGCATGACTTTCCTTTTGTAAATCTATGCTGGCTATCCTGAAGTAACTCAAACCTCTCAAATGCTTGTGGTTTTATCCCTGATAATTGTTCTAAAACCTTTCCCACCACTGATGTTGGACTATCTGGCCTGTAGTTGTGAGGAATGTGTGCTGTCCATTGATGTATCCGCTAGGTGAGAGAGGCCATCTATGTTGGGTGAAGTTAATACACCTTTTTCTCCCTCAGCGGGGAGAAACAGGATAAGGGGACCCCTGGCTTTGTGAGGATAGCTGCATTCCTGTTTTTTGAGATGTCTCTACGGTGTCCCCATGTCAACGGGGAGAGGTACAGGAACTGGAAGAACTCTCACTCCATTAATGTACAGTTGGTGTGTGAGCATGCCCAGTACATCATGTTGGTGAATGTCCACCATCCTGGCAGCAGCCACCATCCCTTCATTCTGAAGCAGTCAGCCCGTCCCGACACATCGGGCCCCCATGCAGAACCAGAATGTGGCTCCTCGGAGACAAATGTAACCACCCCTCTCCAGACACAGCTCATGTTTCTACTCCCCCAAACCTCCTCCCACCACCACCCAACATCACACAATTAACATGTGTATAATGTGAACAATGAAGTCACCAGGAACATGGTGGAACAGACCATCAGTGTGATGAAGTAATGCATCCACTGTCCGAATCGCCAGAGGGAGACCTCCAGTCAACACTGGAGCAGGTGTCCAAGTTCATGGTGTTCTGCTGCACCCTTCATATGATCACCATCATGAGGACACAGGCATGGGAACCAGGAATCAGGAGGCTACCTCAGGAGGAGGAGGAGGAGGCAGGGAGGATATTTCCTGGATGCCTTCGACCCAGAAAGACCGTCGGAGAGACCCTGCTAATATTCTGTTTCCCATAGGACAACATCTCTTTCCCACCATGGATCCCCCATTCTCCATCATTACACCAATCTGAGACGCCCCATCACATTGTCCCCTTGCTCACCATCCTGCAATAAAAAACACCAACAAAATTATTTACTTTGACATCTTTACCCTACAGCACATCCAATTATACAAACAAAACTGAACTATGCACCCCTGTGTATTCTCTTAGTGCCTGTCTTGTGGGTTCCCTCGACTTGACTAGTGCTCCTACACAGTTTTTCTCCAATGACTGCAGCATGGCTGATGGAGGGCTGCTGACTTTCCCTGGGGGAGACTCCAGGTGGCCTTGCAGGACGTCCTCGAGCAGCTCTGGGCTTTGAGGACTGGGCGTCGGTCTGCACCACCTCGACATGGGCAGCAGTAGCCTGGGATGTCTGATGGGTAACAGCAAGTACACTGGTGGAGTGGCGGTGAAGGGAGAACAAATACTGTCATCCTGAGAGAGGACAGCAGGTTCATGCTCCATGGAGACACTGTCAGTCCCACGGGCGACAGTTCATCAATCCTAGTAATCTACTGGATCACAGATTGCTGGACTGCTGTGAGATCCTGCAAACCCCTTTGAACACTGAGATCCACAGCCATGTTGACAGCAGTCTGATCCTGCATGGCAGCAAGCATGGATCTCATGACATAAAAGCAAAATACTGCAGATGCTGGAAATCTGAAACAAAAACAAGAAATGCTGGAATCACTCAGCAGGTCTGGCAGCATCTGTGGAAAGAGAAGCAGAGTTAACGTTTCGGGTCAGTGACCCTTCTTTGGAAAAGTAGGACCCTTCCGAAGAAGGGTCACTGACCCGAAATGTTAACTGTGCTTCTCTTTCCACAGATGCTGCCAGACCTGCTGAGTGATTCCAGCATTTCTTGTTTTTGTTATGGATCTCATGACTTCAGTCTGAGCTTCCATTGCAGCACTGAGACGTCATATAACTCTGGACTCTTGAGCATCTCCGAGTTTAATTACTCTACCATTGATGGCCGTACCTTCGGCTGCCGAGGCCCTAAGCTCTGGAAGAGAAGAGCAGAACGTCTTTAAGGTAGGAATTCCTGGAATAGAAGTGACAGTGAATTAAATACTAAAATAAAAACAAAATACTGCGGTTGCTGGAAATCTGAAATGAGAACAGAAAGTGCCAGAAATACTCAGCAAGTCTGGCAGCATCTGTGCAGAGAGAAACAGAGTTAATGTTTCAGATCTGTGTCCCTTCATCAGAACTGGAAAACGTTAGAAATGTAACAGTCTGTCATTTAAACTCTCCCCTCTCCGTCCCATCACAATCCTTCCTTCTTGTTCCTCTTCCCCCTTCCCCTCTTTCACTTGCTCAAAGACTGTTACATTTCTAACATTTACCGGTTCAACTGACAATTTCCTGTGATATGCTAATTTCATTGTATTTCTGGCTTTACTTATTCAAAACTCTCTTAAAGTTCCCCTACCCCCGCCCCGCCCCGCAACTCTTAGCGATGAACACACACACGTTTGATCGAGTGTAAACTCTCTCTGTCTCCTAATCCATTTGGACAGTGAGAATAAAAACTGATCATATTATTTGAATGGTGATGGATTGCAGAAGTCAGAGTTGCAGAGGGATATGTGTATCCTGCTGCATGAATTGTATAAGGTTAGTCTGCAGGTTCAGCAAGTAATTAGGAAAACTAATAAAATATTATCATTTATTGCGAGCGGAATAGAACACAAATGTAGGGTGTTTATATTTCAGTTATACAGGTCATTGATGAGACCTCATCTGGAGTACTGTGTACAGTATTGGTC
Organism: Heterodontus francisci; assembly: GCF_036365525.1. Classification (NCBI taxonomy): domain Eukaryota; kingdom Metazoa; phylum Chordata; class Chondrichthyes; order Heterodontiformes; family Heterodontidae; genus Heterodontus; species Heterodontus francisci. Next base: position 46,126 of record NW_027140721.1, read on the forward strand.
TCCTTATTTAAGGTAGCATGCAAATGCGTTGGAAGCAATTCAGAGAAGGTTTCCGAGACTAATACCTGGAATGGGCGGGTTGTCTTATGTTGAAAGGCTGGCGGGCTAGTCTTATATCAGCTGGGGTTTAGAAAAGTAAGAGGCGACAAGATTGAAGCATATAAGACTCTGAGTGTGGGCCAGAGCAAGAGAGGGAGACAGAGAAAGAAACAGGGAGAGAGAGAGAGAGAGAGTTCAGCTCATCTGCTGCTCAAACTCTCATCCATGCCTTTGTTGACTTGAGACTTGACTATTCTAACACACTCCCAGCTGGTCTCCCACATTAAAACTTTCTGTAACCTTGTAATCATCCAAAACTCTGCTGCCATCTTCTAATTTACACCAAATTCTGTTCACCTAACATCCCCGTGCTCACTGACCTACATTGGCTCTTGTTCCAGTAACACCTCAATTTTAATATTCTCACTCGTGTGATCAAATCCCTCCATGTCCTCAACCCTCTGATTATCCCAATCCCCTGTTAATTTCCAATATTCCTGAAACTTGTTCATCTGAAAGTCTTGTTCTAATTCCCTTTTTAAAGTGAGTTTCATTCACTCTGCCTCTCCCTGACCGCACATTTCATCTCTCCAGCTCCACTGATGTTGTGGAAGTTTGGATCCATACAATGGTGTGAGCTGCACTGCTGGTCACATCCAGCACATTGTGCAGGACACCCAGGCTGGCCGGGGTGCTAGCGTGGGTGTAACATGTGTGTGTCTGCAGCGTGAGGAGGGGTCTGAATAAGATGTCAATCATCCATTCCCGCAACTTTGATGCACGTCTGTGAAACTTGGTCTGTGCATGTCCACTGACCGCCTGTGTTAGTCGCTCTCAGCTGAACATGCATTCAGCGGCACGAAGAACCCCCTGGTGTTATTTAAAATGACCAGGCATCCAAATTACAGGTTTAGGGCTTTTGACGTACTTCTGCTATTGTAAAGTTAGTGGAGGTGCTGTGGATGGTTTTCAGGAGGTTGTGTTGTGAGCTGCTGCAGACATTCAGGGAGGACAGAGTATTTGGTGACACAACTCTGGACGAGGTATGGGACTGTAGTTACAGTGTCTCTGTGTCTGTAACATGACCAACAAATGGAGCGGAGGCTGCAGAGAGGGGAAGCTCTGTAAAGAGAGAGGAGGAGGGGGCTCTGCCCTACCCACCCCTGGTTTTCCAAGGGCAAAAAGAGCAGTGGTCCTAATACCGAGCCTTGGGGAACACCACTGTATACTCCTATCGAGTCTGAACAACAACCTTTCACCACTTCTCTCTGTTTACTGTTCCTTAGTCAATTTTATATCCACACTGTCACTGTCCCTTTCATCCATAAGGTTCAGTTTTCCTAACCTGTCCATTGAATGACACTTGATCAAACACCTTTTGAAAGTCCATATATATAACTTCAATCACACCACCCTCATCAACCCTCTCCATTGTTTTATCAAATAACTCCATCAAGTTTACCTCAGCACTACCTCTCTCCACTCCTCCACTGTTGTTAAATTATCAGACTGCTTATCCGACATCCAGTGCTAGATGAGCAGAAATTTCCTCCAGTTAAAGATTGGGAAGACTGATGCCATTGTTTTCACTCCCCACTCCAACTCTGTTCCCTTGCTATTGATTCCATCCCTCTTCCTGGTGACAGTCTGAGATGCAGACAGTATGTTTACATCCTTGGTGTCACATTTCACCCAAAACGATCTTTAACCTCATTTTCAGGAATTCATTGCAACCGCCTATTTCCACCTCAGTAACGTCACCCGACTTCACCCCTGTCTCAGCCAATCTGCTGCTGAAACCTCATTCATGCATTCGTCACCTCTAGATGTGATTATTCCAACTCACTCCTTGCTGATCTCCCACATTCTACTCTCTGTAAACTTGAGGTCATCCAAAACTCTGCTGCCCATGTCTTAGCTCACACCAAGTCCCGTTCATCTATCACTGACTGACATTGGCTCCCAGTCAAGTAATGTCTTGATTTTAAAATTATTTTCCTTGTTTTCAGATCCCTCCATGGCCTCGCCCCCCGCACCATATCTTTGTAATCTCCTCCACCTCCACAACCCACCGAGATATATGTACTCCTCTAATTCCGGCCTCTAGTGCACCCGGATTTTAATCACTGCACCACTGGCGACTAGATCTTCAGCTGCCTAGGACCAATGTTCTGGAATATCCTCACTGCACTGTTTTTTTTTTCATTCGTTCATGGGATGTGGGTGTCACTGACAAGGCCAGCATTTTTTGCCCATCCCTAATTGCCCTTGATGACTGAGTGGTTTGCTGGACCTTTCAGAATTCAGTTTAGAGTCAACCACATTGTTGTGGGTTTGGAGTCACATGGAGGTCAGACCGTATAAGGATGGCAGATTTCCATTGCTGAAGAACATCAGTAAGCCAGGCTGTTTTTTTTATGATGATCATTGAGAGCATCATGGCACCATTGCTGAGAATAGTTTTCAAATGAAGATTTGTATTAATTAATTGTATGTTAGCACATATTGAATTTTAACTTGCACCAGCTACCACGGTGGGGTTTGAACCCATGTCCTCCGAGAATCAGCCTGAGCCTCAGTATTACAATTTTGGTAATATTACCACTCCGCTACGGTCACCACCTTTCCGTCTCGCTTTCCTCCTTTCAGGTACTCCTTAAAACCTATCTCTTAGTTCAAGCTGTTGGCCATCTGATCTAATATCTCATGTTGTGTCTCAGTGTCATACTTTGCTTCGTAATGATCCTGAGAAGCACTTTGGGATGTTTTATAACATTAAAAGCACTATATAAATATAAGTTGTTGTTGAGGTTTGCCAGACATGCTTTTTCATCACCATATCCCTACTGCTGTCTATTTATTATTCCATGTTTTTCAAAGCAATGAATATATTTGTCCTGGGTTATGAAATTTCCCCATCAGTGACATTGAACTGTCTGGTCAGTAAATACAGTGTTTACTCAATCGCTCCTTTTTTTCAAGTAGGGTGTAACATTTACAACCCTCCAGACCTCTGTCACAACTCGCATATCCAAGGAGGATTGAAAAATTATGTTCAGTGCCTCCGCTATTCCCACCTTTCCTTCCCTCAGCATCTTTCATACATCCCATCCAGACCGGATAAATGTTCTACTTTATTGTGGTACAAACAGTGCTGGACTGAAAGGGGTTAACTGAAACTGTTTGTTTAGTGACTGGTATTAATGTCAGTCTCCACGGACCCTAATTGTTTCACTGGAGGGTTTCCAACTTCTATTAATATGGGAGTCATTTCAATGTATTATCACATAGTGTCAACAGGAGCATCAAACCCGGCAGTAAGAGGGACCAACAGCTCCAGACAGAGGGAGAGGATAGATCAGAATCTGAGAACAATAGATTGGAATGTTGCAACAATGGGTCAGAATCTGAAAACAATCGATGGGAATGTTACAACAATGGACAGGAGTTTCATCTGGCAATTTGACGATCTTTCCACATATTATGACTGGTTCTCATTAGACGATAGGATCTTTTTAGCTCTTCAGGTTATTCAATATATTTACTATCCCATCCTCACTATTATTGGTGTTCCTGGTAAGACTCTTTATCCAGCTATTAATTCTATGAACCGTGTTTAACTGAATTACTGCCCCTGTCATTTTCTCATCCCTCTTTGCTGTTGTTGTTAGTCCTGGTGAGTCTTTGATAAAGGCTGTAAACTCGACAAAGCATTGCTAATTTTGTTACTGGTCGTGTAATTTTCTCTCTAGGCGTTGCTTGTGTTTATGTTCCTGGTAAGACCTTGTATAGAGCTATCAGATTGTTGCTGCGCCTAATCTGCACTTCCTCTTGAAGAATTCACAGAATCGGACTGGTGGAAGGTATATCAATGTTTATTCACACATTAAATCATCAGGTACAAGCACTCACTACTTGCATGTTATACTACCCCAAGACACGAGGTGATCAGTCTCAGAATGGCAGCTGCCTTTCTATTCTCTGAGTCCATGACTCAGGGAATTTTCTTGAGTGTTCTTCCTCGGGGTTCTCGTGCTGTCACCATTTTCAGCCATTGTCTACTGTGAGTCTAATCCGACCTCATGCCAATAGAAACTCCTTTATCTGGTTTGTGCAGGGACACTGTCTGGTAGAATCTCTCTCTTGTTTCAGCCTGCTTTTCTGTATGGTCTACAATTCCTTGACCATCTGTTTGCTGTGCTCCTTCTAACCAGCCCCTCTATGTTTCAAAACGTTGTGTATTGTTGTGTGACGAGCCTCATTGTTTCAATTACGTTCTTATGTGTTTTTCCTGAGTCTACACCCACCACCACCGCCCCACCCCCCCCCCCACCCCCCGTCCCCCTCTGATCATGCAGGGCTATGCCCAAGGGATCACACTCTCATGTCTCTCAGGTAGTACACTTCTGCAATTATAATTTCATTGTTAACGCAAGATCATAACCAGTGTAATGTTAAAGAAAGCACAATGTTAACATCGTTGTTACATAATTAATCACTTGTGCGAGCATAACACAGTCGCAATTTAACTTTTAGAATACATTTGTCATTCATTAATTCATTTTAAGTATCTACCAATAGTTATACAACTACCCTCGTGTTACATAATTAATTGTCTATATTTTAATGGAGCAACTTCGAATACTGATTGCCTTTAAGGTAGCTGTCCAACCTGTGTTCATACATCCTCTCACATTCCTTAATCAATTTCTGAAGTTTCCAAATTAAGTATGTCACATATATCACCATGACACCCGAAACGACTATCAGGACATGGGAGATATTTCTGAACCAGGGTGTATCTTCACGTTTGACCCCCAGTTCCATAAGTCCTCCCACCAGGTAGAATCATTTATCTCATCAATCTGAACTTGTATCATCTTCCACTGTTGTTCCAGATTGTAGTACACTACATCAATGGTTTCTCGTTGCTGCCTCTCTTGACCCAAACGTATGGGCAATGGCTGAATAGTATATTTATGTTCCCGAAGGTAATTTATCAAGTCGTCCTTAATACTTTCTGGAACAATTATCGTTTCTGTCTTTCTTTTATGTATGCCGACCAACTCCGTCTTCTCTACTCAAGTTGGTATTTGTGGGTTGACAAGCGACGTACTGTTGCTCACCAGACAAATCCGGTTATGTCCATACTGGTACTTCTTCATTGTGGTGGTTAAGCAATATCTCCCCTTTGCCATATAGGCCACATGGGTTAACCTGATAATGCCTTCCTCGTTTCCATGGTGCAATTTACAGTGGTATTAAATCCACATTTTGATTCTGCTGTTTTATATGTATGTATATATATATATATAGGGTAAGGACATATGACCACCTGGTTTTCCAGACGACACTTAGACAAAGTTGTCCCAATTATCTCCTTTCCAATTTTCACAACATAGGTCAATATATCATAGTATTTTCTGTAATCCTTTCCTCGCTGCATCTACTATTCTCTGCAGTAATAGGACAGATGGAAAAGGTTTGCCATCTGCTGACACAAAACCTCTCGCTTCCCACAGAGGTAGGTACTCGGTCAAACAGTTACACACGTACATACTGTCAGAATTTATATCAACCAGTGGGGGAAACATGTGGTTGTGTCAGCACAAAGTGACTGCAGCTCATTCGGCACACTGCACACTTAAACTCGCCAGTAACTGTAAGGCAATGTCTTTAATAGGTTTTCCATTATGATCCTGTATTTGTAATCCGCACTTTGCCTGCCTAATCCCATCCTCCACTGCAGATGAACCGTCAACAAAAATGTTGAGTGCTGGTTTGATTTCTGTTTTCTTCCGTTGGACACTCCCGCCCCGCACTGATTTTGACACAAAATGTCCCTTGACGGCCTTTTCTGTCAAAACCTGACACTCATGGGGTTCAGCCTGGTAGATTAAATTGTATGCCAAGCATGTCAAAGTATTTTCCTTTTTTACTGAAATATATCTACCTTGCAAGAGCAAGGCCCACCGAGCAATGTGATTCTGACTAACATTACCGTCCTTCAGTCATCCATCCACTAACAACTGGAAGGGTGTGTGTTCAGTTAGGATAGTAACAGGGCTGAGGCTGACAATATAACATTACCGTCCTTCAACTGTCCATCCAGTAACAACTGGAAGGGTGTGTGTTCAGTTAGGATAGTAACAGGGCTGAGGCTGACAATATAACATTACCGTCCTTCAACCGTCCATCCAGTAACAACTGGAAGGGTGTGTGTTCAGTTAGGATAGTAACGGGGCTGAGGCTGAGAATATAACATTACCGTCCTTCAGTCATCCATCCAGCAACAACTGGAATCGTGTGTTCAGTTAGGATAGTAACGGGGCTGAGGCTGACAATATAACATTACCGTCCTTCAACCGTCCATCCAGTAACAACTGGAAAGGCGTGTGTTCAGTTAGGATAGTAACAAGGCTGAGGCTGACAATATAACATTACCGTCCTTCAACCGTCCATCCAGTAACAACTGGAAGGGTGTGTGTTCAGTTGGGATAGTAACGGGGCTGAGGCTGAGAATATAACATTACCGTCCTTCAGTCATCCATCCAGTAACAACTGGAAGGGTGTGTGTTCAGTTAGGATAGTAACGGGGCTGAGGCTGACAATATAACATTGCCATCCTTCAACCGTCCACCCAGTAACAACTGGAAGGGTGTGTGTTCAGTTAGGATAGTAACGGGGCTGAGGCTGACAATATAACATTACCGTCCTTCAACCATCCATCCAGTGACAACTGGAAGGGTGTGAGTTCAGTTAGGATAGTAACAGGGCTGAGGCTGACAATATAACATTGCCATCCTTCAACTGTCCACCCAGTAACAACTGGAAGGGTGTGTGTTCAGTTAGGATAGTAACGGGGCTGAGGCTGACAATATAACATTACCGTCCTTCAACTGTCCACCCAGTAACAACTGGAAGGGTGTGTGTTCAGTTAGGATAGTAACGGGGCTGAGGCTGACAATATAACATTACCATCCTTCAACCATCCATCCAGTGACAACTGGAAGGGTGTGTGTTCAGTTAGGATAGTAACAGGGCTGAGGCTGACAATATAATATTACCATCCTTCAGTCATCCATCCAGTAACAACTGGAAGGGCGTGTGTTCAGTTGGGATAGTAACAGGGCTGAGGCTGACAATATCACATTACCGTCCTTCAGTCATCCATCCAGTAACAACTGGAAGGGTGTGTGTTCAGTTAGGATAGTAACGGGGCTGAGGCTGACAATATAACATTACCGTCCTTCAGCCGTCCATCCAGTAACAACTGGAAGGGTGTGTGTTCAGTTAGGATAGTAACGGGGCTGAGGCTGACAATGTAACATTACCGTCCTTGAACCGTCCATCCAGTAACAACTGGAAGGGTGTGTGTTCAGTTAGGATAGTAACGGGGCTGAGGCTGACAATATAACATTACCGTCCTTCAGTCATCCATCCAGTAACAACTGGAAGGGTGTGTGTTCAGTTGAGATAGTAACGGGGCTGAGGCTGGCAATATAACATTACCGTCCTTCAGTCATCCATCCAGTAACAACTGGAAGGGTGTGTGTTCAGTTAGGATAGTAACGGGGCTGAGGCTGACAATATAACATTACCGTCCTTCAACCGTCCATCCAGTAACAACTGGAAGGGTGTGTGTTCAGTTAGGATAGTAACGGGGCTGTGGCTGACAATATAACATTACCGTCCTTCAACCGTCCATCCAGTAACAACTGGAAGGGTGTGTGTTCAGTTAGGATAGTAACAGGGCTGAGGCTGGCAATATAACATTACCGTCCTTCAGTCATCCATCCAGTAACAACTGGAAGGGTGTGTGTTCAGTTAGGATAGTAACGGGGCTGAGGCTGACAATATAACATTACCGTCCTTCAACCGTCCATCCAGGAACAACGGGAAGGGTGTGTGTTCAGTTAGGATAGTAACGGGGCTGAGGCTGACAATATAACATTACCGTCCTTCAGTCATCCATCCAGTAACAACTGGAAGGGTGTGTGTTCAGTTAGGATAGTAACAAGGCTGAGGCTGACAATATAACATTACCGTCCTTCAACCATCCATCCAGTAACAACTGGAAGGGTGTGTTTTCAGTTAGGATAGTAACGGGGCTGAGGCTGACAATATAACATTACCGTCCTTCAGTCATCCATCCAGTAACAACTGGAAGGGTGTGTGTTCAGTTAGGATAGTAACAGGGATGAGGCTGACAATATAACATTACCGTCCTTCAACCGTCCATCCAGTCGCAACTGGAAGGGTGTGTGTTCAGTTAGGATAGTAACAGGGATGAGGCTGACAATATAACATTACCGTCCTTCAACCGTCCATCCAGTAACAACTGGAAGGGTGTGTGTTCAGTTCGGATAGTAACAAGGCTGAGGCTGACAATATAACATTACCGTCCTTCAGTCATCCATCCAGTATCAACGGGAAGGGTCTGTGCTCAGTTAGGATAGTAACGGGGCTGAGGCTGACAATATAACATTACCGTCCTTCAACCGTCCATCCAGGAACAACGGGAAGGGTGTGTGTTCAGTTAGGATAGTAACGGGGCTGAGGCTGACAATATAACATTACCGTCCTTCAGTCATCCATCCAGTAACAACTGGAAGGGTGTGTGTTCAGTTAGGATAGTAACAAGGCTGAGGCTGACAATATAACATTACCGTCCTTCAACCATCCATCCAGTAACAACTGGAAGGGTGTGTGTTCAGTTAGGATAGTAACGGGGCTGAGGCTGACAATATAACATTACCGTCCTTCAGTCATCCATCCAGTAACAACTGGAAGGGTGTGTGTTCAGTTAGGATAGTAACAGGGATGAGGCTGACAATATAACATTACCGTCCTTCAACCATCCATCCAGTCGCAACTGGAAGGGTGTGTGTTCAGTTAGGATAGTAACAGGGATGAGGCTGACAATATAACATTACCGTCCTTCAACCGTCCATCCAGTAACAACTGGAAGGGTGTGTGTTCAGTTCGGATAGTAACAAGGCTGAGGCTGACAATATAACATTACCGTCCTTCAGTCATCCATCCAGTAACAACGGGAAGGGTCTGTGCTCAGTTAGGATAGTAACGGGGCTGAGGCTGACAATATAACATTACCGTCCTTCAACCATCCATCCAGTAACAACTGGAAGGGTGTCTGTTCAGTTCGGATAGTAACGGGGCTGAGGCTGTCAATATAACATGACCGTCCTTCAGTCATCCATCCAGTAACAACTGGAAAAGTGTGTGTTCAGTTAGGATAGTAACGGGGCTGAGGCTGACAATATAACATTACCGTCCTTCAACTGTCCATCCAGTAACAACTGGAAGGGTGTGTGTTCAGTTATGATAGTAACAGGGCTGAGGCTGACAATATAACATTACCGTCCTTCAACCGTCCATCCAGTCACAACTGGAAGGGTGTCTGTTCAGTTAGGATAGTAAGAGGGCTGAGGCTGACAATATAACATTACCGTCCTTCAACCGTCCATCCAGTAACAACTGGAAGGGTGTGTGTTCAGTTTGGATAGTAACAGGGCTGAGGCTGACAATATAACATTACCGTCCTTCAGTCATCCATCCAGTAACAACTAGAAGGGTGTCTGTTCAGTTAGGATAGTAAGAGGGCTGAGGCTGACAATATAACATTACCGTCCTTCAGTCATCCATCCAGTAACAACTGGAAGGGTGTCTGTTCAGTTCGGATAGTAACAGGGCTGAGGCTGACAATATAACATTACCGTCCTTCAACCGTCCATCCAGGAACAACTGGAAGGGTGTGTGTTCAGTTAGGATAGTAACAGGGCTGAGGCTGACAATATAACAATACCGTCCTTCAACCGTCCATCCACCAACAACTGGAAGGGTGTGTGTTCAGTTAGGATAGTAACAAGGCTGAGGCTGACAATATAACATTACCGTCCTTCAACCATCCATCCAGTAACAACTGGAAGGGTGTGTGTTCAGTTAGGATAGTAACGGGGCTGAGGCTGACAATATAACATTACCGTCCTTCAGTCATCCATCCAGTAACAACTGGAAGGGTGTGTGTTCAGTTAGGATAGTAACAGGGATGAGGCTGACAATATAACATTACCGTCCTTCAACCGTCCATCCAGTCGCAACTGGAAGGGTGTGTGTTCAGTTAGGATAGTAACAGGGATGAGGCTGACAATATAACATTACCGTCCTTCAACCGTCCATCCAGTAACAACTGGAAGGGTGTGTGTTCAGTTCGGATAGTAACAAGGCTGAGGCTGACAATATAACATTACCGTCCTTCAGTCATCCATCCAGTAACAACGGGAAGGGTCTGTGCTCAGTTAGGATAGTAACGGGGCTGAGGCTGACAATATAACATTACCGTCCTTCAACCGTCTATCCAGGAACAACGGGAAGGGTGTGTGTTCAGTTAGGATAGTAACGGGGCTGAGGCTGACAATATAACATTACCGTCCTTCAGTCATCCATCCAGTAACAACTGGAAGGGTGTGTGTTCAGTTAGGATAGTAACAAGGCTGAGGCTGACAATATAACATTACCGTCCTTCAACCATCCATCCAGTAACAACTGGAAGGGTGTGTGTTCAGTTAGGATAGTAACGGGGCTGAGGCTGACAATATAACATTACCGTCCTTCAGTCATCCATCCAGTAACAACTGGAAGGGTGTGTGTTCACTTAGGATAGAAACAGGGATGAGGCTGACAATATAACATTACCGTCCTTCAACCGTCCATCCAGTCGCAACTGGAAGGGTGTGTGTTCAGTTAGGATAGTAACAGGGATGAGGCTGACAATATAACATTACCGTCCTTCAACCGTCCATCCAGTAACAACTGGAAGGGTGTGTGTTCAGTTCGGATAGTAACAAGGCTGAGGCTGACAATATAACATTACCGTCCTTCAGTCATCCATCCAGTAACAACGGGAAGGGTCTGTGCTCAGTTAGGATAGTAACGGGGCTGAGGCTGACAATATAACATTACCGTCCTTCAACCATCCATCCAGTAACAACTGGAAGGGTGTCTGTTCAGTTCGGATAGTAACGGGGCTGAGGCTGTCAATATAACATTACCGTCCTTCAGTCATCCATCCAGTAACAACTGGAAAAGTGTGTGTTCAGTTAGGATAGTAACGGGGCTGAGGCTGACAATATAACATTACCGTCCTTCAACTGTCCATCCAGTAACAACTGGAAGGGTGTGTGTTCAGTTATGATAGTAACAGGGCTGAGGCTGACAATATAACATTACCGTCCTTCAACCGTCCATCCAGTCACAACTGGAAGGGTGTGTGTTCAGTTAGGATAGTAACGGGGCTGAGGCTGACAATATAACATTACCGTCCTTCAACTGTCCATCCAGTAACAACTGGAAGGGTGTGTGTTCAGTTAGGATATTAACAGGGCTGAGGCTGACAATATAACATTACCGTCCTTCAGTCATCCATCCAGTAACAACTGGAAGGGTGTGTGTTCAGTTAGGACAGTAACAGGGCTGAGGCTGACAATATAACATTACCGTCCTTCAACCGTCCATCCAGTAACAACTGGAAGGGTGTGTGTTCAGTTAGGATAGTAACAGGGCTGAGGCTGACAATATAACATTACCGTCCTTCAGTCATCCATCCAGTAACAACTGGAAGGGTGTGTGTTCAGTTAGGACAGTAACAGGGCTGAGGCTGACAATATAACATTACCGTCCTTCAACCGTCCATCCAGTAACAACTGGAAGGGTGTGTGTTCAGTTAAGATAGTAACAGGGCTGAGGCTGACAATATAGCATTACCGTCCTTCAACCGTCCATCCAGTAACAACTGGAAGGGTGTGTGTTCAGTTAGGATAGTAACAGGGCTGAGGCTGAAAATTTAACATTACCGTCCTTCAGTCATCCATCCAGTAACAACTGGAAGGGTGTCTGTTCAGTTAGGATAGTAAGAGGGCTGAGGCTGACAATATAACATTACCGTCCTTCAACCGTCCATCCAGTAACAACTGGAAGGGTGTGTGTTCAGTTAGGATAGTAACAGGGCTGAGGCTGACAATATAACATTACCGTCCTTCAGTCATCCATCCAGTAACAACTGGAAGGGTGTGTGTTCAGTTAGGATAGTAACGGGGCTGAGGCTGACAATATAACATTACCGTCCTTCAACCGTCCATCCAGTAACAACTGGAAGGGTGTGTGTTCAGTTTGGATAGTAACAGGGCTGAGGCTGACAATATAACATTACCGTCCTTCAACCGTCCATCCAGTAACAACGGGAAGGTTGTGTGTTCAGTTAGGATAGTAACGGGGCTGAGGCTGACAATATAACATTACCGTCCTTCAGTCATCCATCCAGTAACAACTGGAAGGGTGTGTGTTCAGTTGGGATAGTAACGGGGCTGAGGCTGACAATATAACATTACCGTCCTTCAACCGTCCATCCAGTAACAACTGGAAGGGTGTGTGTTCAGTTCGGATAGTAACAGGGCTGAGGCTGACAATATAACATTGCCGTCCTTCAGTCATCCATCCAGTAACAACTGGAAGGGTGTGTGTTCAGTTAGGATAGTAACGTGGCTGAGGCTGACAATATAACATTACCGTCCTTCAACCGTCCATCCAGTAACAACTGGAAGGGTGTGTGTTCAGTTAGGATAGTAACGGGGCTGAGGCTGACAATATAAGTAACATTTTGAATCACCCAGAAGACGGCCAGCAAATCTTTTTCACACATTGTCAAGACCCTTTCTACTGACGTTAACAAGTGAGCTGCGTATTCCACTCGTCAGAATCGGCCATGTTTCTTCTTAAGGAATACCGCTGATAAGGTGGTATCTGTGGTAGCGACATCGAGGGCAAAGGGTAGGGGTGGGTCCGGCACCTGTAACACCGGATTTATGGCCAACCACTGGTGGAATGTTGACGGATTATCATGTAATCCCTGGGGGAGACACATCCAGGTGTACAGTTGTCCGGGAATGTAAACACAAATTTATATTGACACTCTCGTGCCAGCGAGAGTCTGGAAAAACTCCATCTGCCATTTCTCCGCCCAAGTCTCCAACCGATCCAGATCCTGCTGTATCCTCTGACAATCCTCATCATTATCCGCAACTCCACCAAGCTTTGTGTTTTGAACAAACGTACTAATCAGACCAGCTACATTTTCCTCCAAATCGTATATATATACTACTAACAGCAAAGGTCCCAGCACTAATCCCTGCGGAACACCACTATTCACAGCCCTCCATTCAGAAAAGCGCCCTTCCACTGATACCCTCTGTCTTCTATGACCGAGCCAGTTCTGTATCCATCTTGCCAGCTCACCTCTGCTTCCATGTGACTTCACCTTTTGCACCAGTCTGCCATGAGGGACCTTGTCAAAGGCTTTACAGAAGTCTGTATGGACAACATCCACTGCCCTTCCTTTATCAATCATCTTCGCCACTTCCTCAAAAAACTCATTCAAGTTAGTGAGACACGACCTCCCCCTCACAAAACCATGCTGCCTCTCGCTACTAATAAGTTAATTTGTTTCCAAATGGAAGTAAATCCTGCCCCGAAGAATCCTCTCTAATAATTTCCCTACCACTGACCAAAGGCTCACCGGCCTGTAATTTCCTGGATTATCCTTGCTATCCTTCTTAAACAAAGGAACAACATTTGCTATTCTCCAGTCCTCTGGGACATCACCTATAGCCAATGAGGATGCAAAGATTTCTGTCAAGGCCCCAGCTATTTCTTCCCTTGCCTCCCTCAGTATTCTGCATTAGATCCCATTAGGCCCTGGGGACTTATTTACCTTAATGCTTTGCAAGACGCCCGACACCTCCTCCTCTGTTCCCACAAACTTCAGAACTCTGTGGAGAACCAGAATGTAACTGCTCGGAGAGAATCACTACCCTGTCTTTACATGGCTCATGATTCACCCCCAAGGAATTCAAACCCCACCATCCATCGCCAACCAACCAGGATATTTCCAGAATATTTCCTGGATGCCTTCCACCCGGACAGGCTGCCGGCGATTGCCAGATTCCGGTTGCCATAGGACAACTTCACTTTCCCACCACGGATTCCCCATTCTCCACCATTGCCCCCATCTGAGATGCCCCATCACAGCATCCGCTTGGTCACCATCCTGCAATAAAAACCTTTTCATGAACATCTTTATCCAACAACACATCCAATTATGCAAACACAACGCAACTATTCACCCTTGTAGATTCCCTTAGTGACTGTCTTGTGGGTTCCCTCGACTTTGCTAGGGATCCTACACAGTGTTTCCCCAGTGTCTGCAGCATGGCTGATGGAAGGCTGCTGACTTTCACTGGGGAGACTGCATATGGCCTTGCAGGACGTCCTCGAGCAGCTCTGGGCTTTGAGGGCTCGGATTCGGACTGCACCACCTCGACATGGGCAGCAGCAGCCTGGGCTGGCTGATGGGTAACAGCAAGGACACTGGTGGAGTGACAGTGAAGGGAGAACAAATACTGTCATCCTGAGAGAGGACAACAGGTTCCTGCTCCACGGAGACACTGTCATTCCCACGGGGCGACACCGCAGCAATCCTAGTAATCTACTGGATCACAGATTGCTGGACTGCTGTGAGATCCTGCAAAATCCTTTGAACACTGAGATCCACAGCCATGATGGAAGCAGTCTGATCCTGCATGGCAGCAAGCAATCTGAGTCTGAGTTTCCACTGCAGCACTGAGACGTTGGGTGTCTGCCATCTGTGCTGCAGTGGAAGCTGTGACAATGGTCACCAGACACGGTATCACAGCTGGGTCCGCTAGTGCTGTCATGGAGTTAGTGACCACTTCCACATGGGAAAGAATGTGCTTCAAACTCTGTGCAATGTCCTGTGCCATGTTGGAGTCGGACTCCTCCATGTTCTTTGACAGTGACAACAGACTGTCAATGGACAAAGTATCTCACTGTACATGTCCATCAGCATTCTCCTGTATGCTGTTCCAGCAATGTTTACATCTGAGTCCTGTGTATTATAACTCGTTTGTGACCTCGCCCTCCGGTGATCTGACACATGAACTATCCTTTCCCCCTGGCCTGGCTGCAGCTCACTCGTGCTCGGTGACTCACCACATGCAGATTCCGACTCTATACCACCCTCTAAGGTACACACAGCGAAAGTATTTGATCTGGTGACTGTGAGTTTCAGACCAAGTGGTGGGGCTTCACCATCAGTGCTGTGCTGCTGCTCTCTCTCTGTCACCTGGAGCTGCTGTGACTGGGAAGCTGGCAGTTCTGGGTTATCATTGGAAAGTATAAAATCAGAAGGGGAGGGTTGTGGTGAGGGATTGGGAATGGGATGGAAAGCAGGAGGTCCATGGTCCCACCATCTGCAGCTTGTACTTCTTCCCAGACAGTAGGATGAGGGGGAGGTGGGAGTTAAGAAGGAACATAAGGCAGCAACATAACATCATCCTGAATGCTCTCGGTGATGCTGGATGCCACGGGCTCTGTCACAGCCGGTTCCATGATGTGGAGAATCACCTCCTCCCTCAGGATCAGGGGATGAAGGTATGCCTGGTCCCCACCGGATCACTGTTGCTCCCTGTGTTTATGAGCCACCTTGTCCTGTAAGAGAGAGGGCAGAATGTCATTGATTGTGTTGCACTGTGTTTGGGTGATGTGCCTGCCATAGCTGAAGAGCTGGAGGCATGTGGAGGCAGGGAGAGGTGGATGTGAGGCTGGTATCAGTGGAAGGTGTGTGAGGGTGAGATGGAGTATGTGAATGTTAGGTGTGGGTCCTGAGTGTTAGGGACAGCTGATGGGTGAGTGATGGGGGTGTGGTTCATTGAGCAGTGTGAGAGGTTACTGGTGTTGAGGGCAGGAGATGTCATGTGGAGATGAATTCACGGACATTGACCACCCGTGTGAGTTCATTTAACTTCTTCTGGCTCTTCTGCCAGGTCCTCGGGGCCAGACGTCTTGCACTGACCTCCCTGGCCACCTGCTCCTATTAACTTCGAAGTGCATTTCTTGAGGGTCTGCACCCCACCCCATGGGAACATGGCCTGTCTGCTCATGTCACCCTCCATGACTAAGGCCTCCAGCACCACATCCGTGAACCGCAGAACCCTCTCTCTGTCCTAGTACTCCATTTACCTTGTCTCTAATTGTGGCATTTCACAGTCAGCAGCAGCCTCCTGTGATTCAGTGCAACCTCCCTTTAAGAGGAACAGACTGTCTTTAAGAGCTGAATCCTGGATGAAACACGAGCCAGCCTCACACAACCTTAGGCCCCAGCAGACAGACAGCACCGCGTGTCACCCTAGGCGGTACATAGAATTCGTGGAAATGAGAAGGCAGCAGGAAGTTTGTGTGTCACCTGCCTCAACACGAATAGGCAAGGGCAGATCACGAATTACAATCCCTACACACGAAAAACGAAGCAAACCCGATTTTCTCGCGATATCTATCTTCCTTTCCCACTTACGCATGTCCTCACTCGCTCTTTACACTCTCTGTCTGTTTCTCATAGAATCAGAGACTGATGCAGTACAAAAGGAGGCTATTCGGCCCATTGTTTCAGTGCTGTCTCTTGGAATGAGCTACTTAATGAATTCCACCACCAACACCCACCCCCCTCAACTTTCCGCAGTCTCCTTTTTTCCTATTCAAGTATTTGCTAAATTCCTTTTTGAAAGATATTATTGAATCTGCTTCCACCATGTTTTCAGGCAGTGAATCCCACATCCCAGCAACTCGCTGTGTAAGAAAATTCTCCTCATTTCACCTCTGGTTCTTTGTCAATTACCTTCAATCTGTGTCTTCTTAATACTGAACTTCCTGACACTGGAAACAGTTTCACATTAATTACCCTATCAAAACCCTTAATGATTTTGAATTATATATTAAATCACCCCTTACCCTTCATTGCTCCAAAGAGAACAATCCCAGCTTTTCCAATCTCTCCACATAACTGAATTCCCTGATCCCTGGTACCATTCTAATAAATCACCTCAGTCTCTTCACTAAGTCCTTGACATCCTTATCAAAGTGTGGTGACCAGAATTGGACACAATTCTCCAGCTGGGACCTAACCAATGATGTCCAAACATCAGCATTTCCTCATGAGTTTTATTACTCTGTGCCTCTCTCTCTGACACCAAGGACACTACATGTTACCGTCAAAGATCTGTGTGTGTACGCCGCAGGTCTCTCTAATCCTGCACCCGCTTTATAATGGTACCATTTAGTTTATATTGTTTCTCCTCATACTTACTACCCATGTCTCACTTCACACTTCACTGTGTTAAATTACATCTGCCATGTTCCTGTCCATTACACCAGTCAGTCTCTGTCCTCCTGAAGTTTGTTACTATCCTTCTCACTGTTTATTAACATTTCTGAGTTTCCACTCATCACAAAACCTTGACATTATCCCCTCTGTACACAAGCCCATTGTATTAACATACTGAAACAGTGATCCCAACAGTGACCCACGGGATAATAAAAGCAAAATACTGAGGATGATGGAAATCTGAAATAAGTACAAGGAATGCTGGAAATACACAGCAGGTCTGGGAGCATCTGTGGAAAGAGAAGTAGAGTTAATATTTCAGGTCAGTGACCCTTCTTCAGAACAGGGGAACGCCATTGTGTACTTCCCTCCAGACTGAACAATAAATATTCTCCACTACTCTCTGCTTTCTGCTTCGCATCTCGATCAGATCTGATTTTACATTTCCCTGCTCTAAGTTGAACCATCCCAGCTACATAACTGTAATCCCTCATCCCTGGAAAAATTCCAGTAAAACTCTTTTATCCCCTCTCCAATGGGCTCATGTCCTTCCTAAAATGTGGTTCCCTGTATTGGACACAATGCTCTAGGTGGAGCCGATCTAGTCTTTTCTATCGGTGTAACATAACATCCAGACTATTCGACTCTGTATCTCTATTAATAAAACCTAGGAATCTATTTTCTTTGTTAACTGTTTGTTAACCTGTCCAGCTCACTTCAAAGATTGCACACAAACACCCCAGGTCTCTCTGTTATTCTCACCACCTTTAAAGTTGTGTTATCTCTCCTCATTCATCCACCTGCAGTTCGCTATCACCTTCTCAAAGACTATTAGGGGTGGGTGATAACTGCTGGCCCAGCCAGCGACACCCACAACCCATGAATAAACAATATTATAAAATCTTTCCACAATGTATCACTTCACACATCTGCCAGGCCAATTAAATATTAGGAAAACTAAAGCCAGTGTTTTCAAACCCCACATCAAACATTTCTTAGCTACAGACTCCATCCCTCTCCTTGGCAACTGTCTGAGACTAAAGCAAAGTGTTTACAACCTGGTGTCATAGTTGCTCCTGCGATGAGCTTCCTACCAAATATTCACGCTATCAATAAAACTGCCTATTTCCACCCCCTTAACATAGGACGACTTCATCCCTGTCTCAGCTCCTCTGCTGATGAAACACTCCCCCTTGCCTGTGTTACCTGTAGACTTGACTATTCCATCACACTCCTGGCTGGTCTCCCACATTCTACCCGCCATAAACTTGAGGTGATGAAAAACACTGCTGCCCATGTCCTAACTCACACCAAGTCATGTTCACCCATCACCCCCTGAACTCACTGACCGACATTGGATCCTGGTCAGCAACACATCAATTTAAAAACTCTCAGCCTTCTTTTCAAATGCTTCAACAGAGTTGCTTGCTAGGCCTTTACAGAGTGCAGTTAAGAGTCAATAACATTGCTGTGAGTCTAGAGTCATATGTGGGCAAACCAGGAAAGGACGGCAGATTCCTTTCCCTAAAGGACATTAGTGAATCAGATGGTGTTTAACAAAAAACGATGATAGTTTCATGGCTCCATGACTGAGACTAGCTTTCTATTCCAGATTTTAACACACTCCTGGCTTGTCTCACACATTCTACTCTCTTTAAACTTGAGGTCATCCAAACTCTGCTGCTCTTGTGTAAACTCACACCAAGTCCCGTTCCCCGATCACTGACATACATCTGCTGCCAGTTAAGCAATGTCTTGATTTTAAAATACTCAACTGTGTTTGCAACTCCCTCGATGTCCTCACCCCTCCTTATCTATGTAATATTCGCCAGCCCCACAACCCTCCAAGACATCTGCACTCCTCCAATCCTGGTCTCTTGTGTATGCTTGATTTTCATCATTGCTCCACTGCCAGCCAGGTCTTCAGCTGCCTAGACCCAAAGCTCTGGAATTCCCTAACTACACCTCTTTTATTTTATTCGTGTGTGGGATATGTGCATCGCTGTCAAGGCCAGCATTTGTTCCCATCCCTAATTGCCCTTGACAAATGAGTGACTTGCTCGGACATTTCACAAGGCAGTTAAGAGTTAACCACATTGTTGAGGGTCTGGAGTCACATGGAGGCCAGATCACGTAAGGACAGCAGATTTCCTTCCCGAAAGGACATTAGTAAATCAGATCGGTTTTTACAACAATCGATGATAGATTCATGGCACCATGACTGAGACTAAATTTCATTTCCAGATTTTTATTGATGAATTGAAATTATTAATTGATTGAATTTTAATTCCCACCAACTGCCATGTGGGAATTGAACCCATGGCATTAGCCTGAACCTCTGGTTTTCTAGTTCAGTGACATTACCGCTATACCACTGTCACTGCCTCTCTGCCTCACTTTCCTCCCTTAAGACACTACTTAATACCTCCTGCTTTGACCAAGGAATGTAAGTTGTTGTTGTTGGGCTTTGCCAGATATGATTTGTCATTACCATATCCCTGCTGCCGTCCCGTGTATTTATTGTCCCGTGTTTTTTTCCAAGCAACGAATGTTTTTGTCCTGGGCTGTGAAGTCTAGAAATTTCCCACCAGCGACGTTAGACTGACTGGTCAGTAATTACACCGTTTGCTCCATCTCTCCTTTTTTAAACCGAGTGTAACATTTACAACCCTCCCATCTCTGGCATCAAGCCCATATCCAAGGAGGATTGGAACATTCTGTCACTGCCTCTGCTATTTTCAACATTCCTTCCCTCAGCATTCCCCACACATCCCATTCAGACAGGGTAAATGGTCTACTTTATTGTGGCACAAGAAGAGTTGGATTGAAAGGGGTTAACTGAACCTGTTTGTTCAGTGATTGTAATTAATGTCAGTCTCCATGGACCCTAATTGTGTCGTTGGAGGGTTTCCCTCTTCTATTAATACAGGACTCCTTTCAGTGTGTTATCCCATAGTGTCAACAACAGCATCATTCCGGCGCGATCAAGGATCAGCAGCCCCAGCGAGAGAGAGGATAGCCCAGAATCTGAGAACAATAGATTGGAATGTTACAACAATGGGTCAGAATCTGAGAACAATAGATTGGAATGTTACAACAATGGATCAGAATCTGAGAACAATAGATTGGAATGTTACAACAATGGGTCAGAATCTGAGAACAATAGATTGGAATGTTACAACAATGGGTCAGAATCTGAGAACAATAGATTGGAATGTTACAACAATGGGTCAGAATCTAAGAACAGTAGATTGGAATGTTACAACAATGGGTCAGAATCTAAGAACAGTAGATTGGGATGTTACTACAATGGGAAGCAGGTGTTTCTCCGATTGGCTTGGCCGAGTTACTGCAGATTATTTTTGGCTAACATTAGATGATCGGATCTATTATGCACTGAAGATGATTCAAACGATTTATTATCCCATCCTCGCTATTATTGGTGTCCCTGGTGAGTCTCTGTATCCAACGTTTAGAATTATAAACATATTTTGCAGATTTAATGTTCTTGTCATGTCAATCTTGGGAAGTCTGAAGCCATTGTCTTCAGTCACTGCCACAAACTCCATTCTCTATCCACTGTCTGCATTCCTCTCGCTGCCCAATGTCTGGGGCTGAAACAGACTGTTTGCGACCTCTGCATCCAGTTGACACTGAGCTGAGTTCATCTCCATATTCTCTCCATCACCAACCCTGCCTATCACCACCTCTGTAAATTGTCCCGTCTCCACCTCTGCCTCAGCCCATCTACCGCATAAACCCTCATCTGTGCCTTTGTTAAATCCACACTTGACTATTACAATTCTATCCTGGTCACCTTCCAATTCTATCCTGGTCACCCTCCCAGTTATTAACCTCCATAAACCACAGCCCATCCAGAAATCTGCTGCCTGTGTTCTAACTCAAGCCAAATTCCGATCACCCATCACCCCTGTGCTCACTGATCTAGATTGTCTCCCGGTCTGGCAACACCTTAATTTTAATATTCTCATTCTTGTCTTTGGATCTCTCCATGGCCTGACCACTCCAATTAGCCCTATTTCCCTCTCGATTTCACATATTCTTGTAAATCTTATGCCTTTGAAACTTTTTTAAATTCCCTTTTGAAAGTGAGTTTCTTTCCCCTCCCTAGCACCTCCAGCTGTGATTTTTACACTAATGTGCCACTGGTGCCAATGTAACAAAAACCTGGATCTATAAAAACGATGTGAATGGAACCGCCAACCACTTCTAGTGTGGCCAGCACACTCCCCCATTCTGTGTAGGGATCTAGCCTGGGTGTACTGTGCATTTGCTGTTCGTCGGAGGAGGGGTTTGGAGTATCGTCAATGTTCCTTTCTAGCAGCTAATATGTACATCTCTGAAACTTGGTCCGTGCGTGTCCACTGATCACGTGTGTTAGTCACTCACAACTTAGCATACATTCAGCAGCACCAGGAATCCCCTCTAGTATTTTTAAAAGGACCAGGCTTCCTGGTCCTGAATATTGAGGGATATTTGACATTCAAGAAGAATAGGAAGCTAGGTAAATGTGGAGGGGTGGCACTGTTAATCAAGGATAGTGTTGGGGCATTAGTTCGAGATGACCTTGGTTCAGGAGATCAAAATGTAGAATCGATTTGGGTGGAGGTGAGGAATACCAGGAGAAAGAAGTCCCTAGCAGGAGTGGTCTACAGACCTCCTAACAGTAATCACAATGTAGGACATCGTATACAAGAAGAAATATTGTTTACTTGTGATAGACGTACGGCAATAATCATGGCTGATTTTAATCTACATATAAACTGGAAAAATCAGATTGGGAACAGTAGCCCGGATGAAGAGTTCATAGAATGTTTTCGAGGTAGTTTCTTGGAGCAGCACATTCTGGAAACAACCAGAGATAAGGTTATATTAGACTTCGTATAATGTAATGTGACAGGATTAATTAATGACCTCAGAGTAAAGGCACCTCTAGGTCGCAGCGACCACATTATGACTGAATTTTACACCCAGTTTGAAAGAGAGAAGAGTGGATCTAAGATCAGTATTTTAAACGTGAATAAGGGCAACTATTTGGGCATGAAAGTTGAGCTCGCTGAAGTGAACTGGGTTACTTGTCTTGGAGATAGATAAATAGAGAAGCAGTGGTAGACATTTAAGGGGATATTTCAGGAAACTCCATAATAAGTATATTCCTACTATAAGGTGGAGGACCCACCAGCGGTTTAGTAAGAAATTACGGAAAACATCACACTTAAGGAAAAGGCAGATAATTGTGCAAAGATGAGTGGCAGTTCAGATAATTGGTCAGAATATAAAGAACAGCAGACAATGGCTAACGGGTTAATCAGGAGAAAGACATTCGAGTATGATAGGAAGCTAGCTAGAAATGTAAAAATGGATTGCAAGAGTTTCTCCGCGTATTTAAAAAGGAGAAGAGTAAGTAAAAAGAGCGTTGGTCCTCTGGACAGTGAGAATGTGGAGCTAATGGTGGATAAAAAGGTAACAGCGGATGCAATGAACAAATATTTTGTTTCTGTCTTCACTATAGTGGATACAAGAAACATTCCAGTAGTAGCTGTAAATCAGGAGGTGGAAGGAAGAGAGTAACTTGGTGAAAATACAATTGCCAGGGAAGCTTCACTGAGCAAACTTATGGAGTTGCGGGCTGAAAAGTCCCCGGGTCCTGATGGGCTTCATCCTAGAGTCTTAAAAGAGGTGGCTAATGAGGTAGTAGTCGTGTTGTTGTTAATTTTTCAAAGTTCACTAATTTTGGAAAGGTTCCATCAGACTGGAAAGTAATAAATATAACCCCTCTATTCAAGAAGAGGGGGATGCAGAAAGTAGGTAACTATAGGCCAGTTAGCTTGACATCTGTCGTGGGGAAGATGTTTGAATCGATCATTAAGGAGGCTTTCGCTGGGCACTTAGAAAAACTCAAGGTAATCGCGAATAGACAGCATTGTTTTGTGAAAGGGAAGTCATCTTTACCCAATTTATTGGAGTTATTTGAAGGAGTAACATGCGATATGGGTAAAGGGGAGCCCTTTGACATACTGGGCTTGGATTTCCAGAATGCATTAGACAAGATGCCACATAAAAGGTTATTGTGCAAAGTAGGAGCTCATGGTGTAGTGGGTAACATATTAGCTTGGATCAAAGTTTTATTGGCCGGTTGCCGAAAAGAGGGAGTATGCATGAATGGGTCCTTTTCAGATTGGCAGGATGTGACAAGTTGAGTCCATCATGGGTCTGTGCTGGGGCCTCAACATTTTACAATTTATATGAAAGACTTAGATGAGGGAAGCGATGGCATGTTAGCTAAATTTGCAGATGACTCAAAGATAGGTAGGAAAGTATGTTGTGAAGAGTACATAAGGAGGTTGTAGTCCAATATAGATAGGTTGAGTGAGTGGGGAAAAAATCTGACAGATGGAGTATAATGTGGGAAAATGTGAAGTTTTTCACTTCGGCAGGAGGACTGCAAAATTCCGAGGTGCTGATGGATCTAGGTTCTGTAGTGCATGAGTCACAAACAGTTAGTAGGTAGGTACAGCAAGTAACAAAGAAGGCTAATGGAATGCTCTCCTTTATTACAAGAGGAATTGAAAATAAAAGTCAGCATGTGATGCTTCAGTTATCCAGGGCATTGGTGAGACCACATCGCGAATACTGTCTGTAGTTTTGGTCTCCTTATTTAATGGAGGATGTGAATGCTTTGGAGGCGGTTCAGATGTGGTTTACTAGATTGATACTAGGAATGAGCAGCTTGTGTTCTGAGTAAAGGTTGGACGAACGGTCTTGTTTTCACTGGAATTTAGAATAGTGAGGGGAGATTTGACTGAAGTTTATAAGAACCTGAAAGGCCTTGACATGGTGAATGAGGAAAGGATGTTTCCTCTTGTGGGTGAGTCCAGTACTAGGGGGCACTGTTTCGAAATTAGGGGTCACCGCTTTCGGACAGAGACGAGGAGAACATTTTTCTCTAGAGGGTTGTGTGACTTTGGAATTCTCAGCCACAGAAGGTGGTGGAGACGGGGTCATTGAATATTTTTAAGGTGGAGATAGATAGATTCTTATCAGGCCAGGGAATGAAAGGTTATCAAGGTTAGATGGGAGTGTGGAATTCGAAACACAAACCGATCAGCTATGATCTGATTGAATGGCGGTGCAGACACGAGGGGCCGAATGGCCTACGTCTGCTCCTGGTTCATATGCGTGTATTTTTTTACTCAGCTCACATGTGAGGTGCTTTTGACTTGCTTCTGTTATTGCAAAGTTAGTGGAGGTGCTGTGGATGGTTTACTGGAGGTTGCGTTGTGAGCTTCTGCAGACATTCATGGAGGACAGAGGAATTGCTAACCGAACTCTGGACGAGTTATGGGGACTGTAGTTACATGACCTACAAATGGAGCAGAGGCTAGAGAGGGGAAACTCTGTAAAGTGGGAGGAGGAGGGGGCTCTGCCCTACCCACCCCGGGTTCTCCAAGAGCAAACAGAGCAGTGGTCCTAATATCGAGCCCTGGGGAACACCACTGTATACTCACCTGGAGTCTGACCAACAACCTTTCACCATTTCTCTATGTTTACTTTTCATTAGCCAATGTTATATCCACAATATAACTGTCCCTTTAATCCATAGGGTTCAGTTTTCCTAACCTGTCTATTGAATGACATTTGATCAACCACCTTTTGAACATCCATATATATAACTTCGATCACACCACCCTCATCAGCCCTCTCCATTGTTTTATCAAAGAACTCCATCAAGTTTACCTCACCACCACCTGTCTCCACTCCTCCACTGCTGTTAAATTATCAGACTGCTTATGCAACATCCAGTACTGGATGAGCAGACATTTCCTCCAATAAAATATTGGGAAGACTGAAACCATTGGGCTGGACTCTGTTGGGCTCCTGATGTAGGTCTCCATGGAGCCACACATCGGGATTGCTGGGCCTGATCTTTCCAGCTGTGCAGAGGCTCGTGGCTCCCTCCCCCCTCCCCCCCAACCGCTCGGCAGCGGTACCCTCCTTTAAATATTTCAATAAACTTAATGTATACATTTCAGTCCAATTCCCTGTGATCTTACTGACAGCCCGGGATCTTCCATGCAGCGGCTGACACTCACACACCTTCATAATAAAAGCAAAATACTGCAGTTGCTGGAAATCTGAAATAAAATCCAGAAATGCTGGAACCACTCAGCAGGTCTGGCAGCATCTGTGGAAAGAGAGGCAGAGTTAACGTTTCGGGTCAGTGACCCTTCTTCTCACACACCGTCGCTCTCCCGTCCAGGGAAAGCCAACGCCACAGAGGTGGGGAAGGGGGGAAAGTAGGATTTTTAGAGTACTGATGGGGTGGGGGGTGGTGGCAAGTGCTTGTGGCGGGCGTGGTCAACTCTGCATTAATAGTGTAGGGGAAGAAGGGGCAAACTCTACACTTTGGACAATTGTTGGGTTGAGAGGGGACTCGGCAGTTTAAGTCTTTGGAGGGGCTGGTGGGAAGGTAACTATACAATGTAAGTTTTTTGAGGGAAATGGGCAACATTTTATTTGCAGTGCACTGGCGGGGGTGTGTGTACGGGGTTAAACTTTGCACTTTTTGTGGCAGGTCTGGTTGCCCTTTAAAAATGGCACCAGTGTCTGTACAGCGACAGCTGACAGCACTACTGTTGTCGCTGAGGCCGTCCCTGTTACGTGATTGGGGGTGGAGTGGGCGGCCCGTTCACTGTATTAAAATGAGACGTCGCCTGCTACATCACAGTGGCACAGCAGACACAGACTGCACATATGGGCCACCAATGTTTCGCACTCCGCTGGGGAGAATAAAATTCAGCCCCTTGTTTTTGCTTCCCGCTCCAATCTCCCTTCCCTAGCTAGCAATTCCTTCCTTCTTTCTAGTAACTGTCTGAGATTACTATAGTCTGTTCACAACCTTGGTGTCACATTGGACCACAAAATAGGCTTCTAACCTCATACTGGTGCCATCACCACAATCGCCTATTTCCATCTCTGTAACATCACCTGACTAAATCCCTGCCTCAGCTCATCTGCTGCTGAAACCCTCATTCAAGAAAAGAGGCGCTGCTGGATCTGGTACTTGGGAATGAGGTGGGCCAAGTGGATCAAGTACCAGTAGGGAAGCACTTAAAGGACAGTGGTCATTACATCATAAGGTTCAGGCTGACTACATAAAAGGACAAAGGGTAAGAATAATTAACTGAGGGAAGGCCAACTTCAGCGGGGTAAGAATGCAGCTGGGGAAAATAAATTGGAGTCAACGATTGGCAGGAAAACAATAGCTGAACAATGGGCTACCTTCAAAGAAGAGATAGTTTGGGCTCAGTCAAGGTATATTCCTTCGAAGGGGAAAGGTAGTGTAAACAAATCCAGAGCTCCCTGAATTACAAAAGAGGTGAGTGACGTAGAGATTAAGATGAAGAAGAAAAAGTGTGCTTATGACAGACGCCAGGTAGGCAATCCTACTGAG
The DNA here is from genome assembly GCF_036365525.1 of Heterodontus francisci. Lineage (NCBI taxonomy): Eukaryota > Metazoa > Chordata > Chondrichthyes > Heterodontiformes > Heterodontidae > Heterodontus > Heterodontus francisci. The sequence continues at coordinate 72,891 of NW_027140721.1, forward strand.
AACCAGGCAGAGCGGAAGCATAAAAGCAAGTAAGAGAAGTAAAATAGAATATGAGAAGAGTCTGGCGGCTAGCATTAAATGGAGTTCTGAAGTTTTCTATAGACGTATAAACAGGTAGCAAAAGGAGGAGTTGCACCAATTAGGGGCCACACAGAGGATTTGCACATGCATACAGAGGGCATAGTTGAAGTATTAAATAAATACGTTGCATCTGTCTTTACCAAGTGTAACAAAAGTGATTCTTTTTTGGTAAAAAAAAGGAATATTTCTAAAGGCATTTATGGTTCAGCTGAATAAATGTTAGACCTTTTTTTTGTTAAAAATTGAACCACCAAGAGGTCACTGAGAGGGAGCTGGACTGGCAACAGAGTTACTGGTTATCAGAAGGCTCGGGTTCGAGATGAAGCCCAAACCCTGGTAGCGGGCAGAAAAGTGATACGTTCTCCTTTGATTAGACAATCCCCGTCGTCGCAGAGAACACCTGGGATGGGCAGAAAAACTGACAAGCTTTCTGCTTGTCGGTCAGTGTGTGTGGTTTTACCTTCTGGAAGGAGATAACGTCAAGTCTGAAGAAAAAGTCAAGAAAGCAGAGAAGACCACAACCCAGCTCATTTTCCAGAAATTCCAGAACAGACCTTGTGAAGTCCGCGGAGTTGAGTCATCTTGTTTCCTGTTTGAAGAAAGCCTGCTAAAAATAATTCTCAATGCCGCCTGAAGAGAACTGTTGTCTGGTAGCCTGGATGTGTGTGCTCAGAAGTTAGACTGCATGCTGGTTTGGAACAACATATCTCATCTGCTGTTTCCTTCAAAATGGGCAACTAGTTAACCCAAATGCTTTTTGTTTGTAACAGAGCTCTGATCGAAAAATCTTTTTTTTTAGATCTTGTTTTCGGTTAACCAGTGTATATGTCTGTGTTTGAGTTTTAAGGGACTAAGATTAAAAAAAAGTAACTTTAAAATTTGGTTCAGGTTAAAAGGGACTTTGAACTTTGGTTAAGGTGGGAAGGGGAAGTTAAAAATTAATTGTTGGATTTTTAAAAATTTGATCTGTGTGATATTGTTTTACTTCATTTCTAGTTGCGACTTTTTTATTCGATCCTGGGATACAGGCATCACTGGCTAGGCCAGCATTTATTACCCATCTCTCCATAACCCTTGAGAAGGTGGTGGTGAACTGCCTTCTTGAATCGCTGCAGTCCATGGGAGGTAGGTTCACTCACAATTGTGTTCGGGATGGACTTCCAGGATTTTGACCCAGCGACAGTGAAGGAATGGCGATATAGTTCCAAGTCAGAATGGTGTATGACATGGAGGGGAACTTGCAGGTGGTGATGTTCCCATGCATTTGATCCCCTTGTCCAAGATGGTAGAGGTCGCGGGTTTGGAAGGTGCTTTCTAAGGTGCCTTGGTGCATTGCTGCAGTGCATCTTGTAGGCGGTACACACTGCTGCCACTGTGCATCGGTGGTGGAGGGAGTCAATGTTTGTGGATGATGTGCCAATCAAATAAGCTGCTTTGTTCTGGATGATGTCGAGCTTGTTGAGTTTTGTTGGAGCTGCAGCCATCCAGGCGAGTGCAGAGTACTCCATCACACTCTTGACTTGTGCCTTATAGATGGTGGATAGGCTTTGGGGAGTCAGGAGGTGAGTTACTCGCTGCAGGATTCCTGGTCTTACACCTGCTTCATTTATGATAAACTGTTAATTGTTTAGTTCAGTAAAGTGTGTTCTATTGTGATGAGAATAGTGTATCTGATGGACTGTTTCAGCAAGTGGGAAAATGAGAAAAAAATGTTGTGACCTGTGGAGAAGCTGGACTGAATGAACAGTGCACACCTCTCGCCTCGGGTCATAACACAAGGAAGAAGGTACAACACAGGCAATGGCGAAAGAGCAGGTAATTCAGAAACAAGAAGGGTTTAAAATTGATAAAGTGGACATATTAGATAGGCTGTCTAGAGGTAAAGTGAATAAAGCACCAGGGCCAATGAGGTGTATCCAAGGATTATGAGGGAAGTGAGGGTGGAAATCGCAGAGGCACTGGCCATAAATTCTCAATCTTCCTTAGACTAGGGGTGATGCTGGAGGACTGGAGAATTGCAAATATTACATCCTTGTTCAAAAATGGGTTTAAAGATAATCCCAAGAACTCCAGGCCAGTTAATTTAACTGCAGTGGTGGGGAAACTTCTAGTAATAATAATTCGGGACAAATTAATAGTCACATGGACAAATTCGGGTTAAGAAAGGAAAACAGCATGGATTCCTGAAGGGCAAATACTATTTAACTAACAGCCTGGAGATTTTGAGAAGGTAACAGAGAGGGTTGATGAGGGCAATGCTATTGATGTGGTGTATTGTATTTACAAAAGGCATTTGATACTGTGCCACATAACAGACTTGTGAGAAAACTTATAGTTTATGAATGAAAAGGGACGGTAACAACATGGATACGGCTTTGGCTGAGTGGCAGGAAAGAAAGAATTGTAGTTTGTGGATGTTTTTTGGGGGCTGGAGGAAAGGCTGGAGGTCCCCAGGGATCAGTGTTGGTACCCTTGATTTTCCTGATATATATTACAAGAGCGACGTCTCAATTCATTCCATCTTCGCTGCCTCCGGAGAATCCTTGGCATCAGGTGGCAGGACCATATCTCCAACGTGGAAGTCCTCGAGGCGCCCAATATCCCCATCATATACACCCTACTGAGTCAGCAGCGCTTGAAATGGCTTGGCCATGTGAGCCACATGGAAGATGGTAGGATCCCCAATGACGCATTGTACAGCGAGCTTGTCACTGGTATCAGACCCACTGGCCATCAGTGTCGCTGCTTTAAAGACATCTGCAAACGCGAAATGAAGTCCTGTGACATTGACCACAAGTTGTGGGAGTCAATTGCCAGTGATCTCTAGAGCTAGCAGATTGCCATAAAGGCGGGTCTGAAGAATGGCGAGTCGAAGAGAGTTAACAGTTGGCAGGAAAAAAGACAGAAGCACAAGGAGAGAGCCAACCATGAAATATCCTCGACAACCAATTTTATCTGCAGCGCCTGTGGAAGAGCCAATTCACTCTAGAATTGGCCTTTATAGCCACTCCAGGCGCGGCTCCACAAACCACTGACCACCTCCAGGTGCTTACACATTTTCTCCCGAGACAACGAGGCCAAAGAAGGTAACTGACCAAGACCATGGTGTTCAGGGCACAATTTTAGAGTTTGCAGATGATACGAAACGTGGAAGCATTGTGAACTGTGAGGAGGATGGTGTTGAATTTCAAAAGTACTTAGACAACTTGGTGGAATGGGCAGGCAGGTGGTAGATGAATTTCAATGCAGAGAAATATGAAGTGATTCATTTTGGTAGGAAGAATATTGAGATAATGTAAAATAAAGGGCACCATTCTAAAGGAGGTGTAGGAACAGAGATACCGAGGTGCATATGTGCATAAGTCATTGATGTTGGCAGGAGAGGTTGAGAGAGCATTTAATAAAGCATACAGTATCCTGGGCTTTATTAACAGGGACATTCAGTACAAGAGCAAGGAAGTTATGTTGAACTTATATAAAACACTGATTCAGCCTCAGCTGAAGTATTCTGTCCAATTCTGGGCACCACACTTCAGGAAGATTGTGAGGGCATTGGAGAGAGTACAGAAAAGATCCATGAGAATGCTTCCAGGCATGAGGAATTTCAGTTATGAAGATAGACAGGAGAAGTTAGGATCATTTTCCTTGGAGAAGAGAAGACTGAGAGGTGAGTTGATTTGATAGAGTTGTTCAAAACCATGAGGGGTCTGGACAGAGGAGAAAGAGATAAACTGTTTCCACTCGTGAAAAGAATCGAGAACGAGAGGGCACAGATTGAAATTAATGGGGAAGAGAGGCAGAAGTGACATGAGGCAATATTTTCTCACGCAAGGAATGGCTAAGGACTGGAATGTACTGCCTGAGAATGTGATGGAGACAGGTTCAATTGAAGCATTCAAAATGCAATCAGACTGTTATCTGAAAAGGAAGAATGTGCAGGGTTATGGGGAGAAGGCGGGGAATGGCACGAGGGTAATTGCTCTTTCGGAGAGCCGGTGTGTACATGATACACTGAAAAGCCTCTTTCTGTGCTGTAATAATTATGTGATTCCCTGATTCATGCCTTTGTTACCTCTGTGCATAACTATTCCAACTCACTCCTGGCTGATCTCACACATTCTACTCTCTGTAAACTTGATGTCATCCAAAACTCTGCTGCCCATGTCCTAGCTCACACCAAGTTTTCTTCCTCTATCACTGACCGACATGGCTCCCAGTCAAGCAATGTCTTGATTTTAAAATTCTCATCCTCGTTTTCAATACCTCCATGGAACAAAGAACAAAGATAATTACAGCACAGGAACAGGCCCTTCGGCCCTCCAAGCCTGCGCCGATCCAGATCCTCTATCTAAACATGTCACCTATTTTCTAAGGGTCTGTATCTCTTTGCTTCCTGCCCATTCATGTATCTGTCTAGAAACATCTTAAAAGACCCTATCGTGACCGCGTCTACCACCTCCGCTGGCAACGCATTCCAGGCACCCACCACCCTCTGCGTAAAGAACTTTCCACGCATATCCCCCCTAAACTTTTCCCCTCTCACTTTGAACTCGTGAACCCTAGTAATTGAATCCCCCACTCTGGGAAAAAGCTTCTTGCTATCCACCCTGTCTCTCCCTCGCATGATTCTGTACACCTCAATCAGGTCCCCCTCAACCTCCGTCTTTCCAATGAAAATAATCCTAATCTACTCAACCTCTCTTCAAAGCCAGCGCCCTCCATACCAGGCAACATCCTGGTGAACCTCCTCTGCACCCTCTCCAAAGCATCTACATCCTTTTGGTAATGTGGCGACCAGAACTGCACGCAGTATTCCAAATGTGGCCGAACCAAAGTCTTATACAACTGTAACATGACCTGCCAACCCTTGTACTCAATACCCCGTCCGATGAAGAAAAGCATGCCATATGCCTTCTTGACCACTCTATTGACCTGCGTTGTCACCTTCAGGGAACAATGGACCTGAACACCCAAATCTCGCTGTACATCAATTTTCCCCAGGACTTTTCCATTTACTGTATAGTTCACTCTTGAATTGGATCTTCCAAAATGCATCACCTCGCATTAGCCCTGATTGAACTCCATCTGCCATTTCTCTGCCCAACTCTCCAATCTATTTACATTCTGCTGTATTCTCTGACAGTCCCCTTTACTATCTGCTACTCCTCCAATCTTAGTGTCGTCTGCAAACTTGCTAATCAGACCACCTATACTTTCCTCCAAATCAGTTATGTATATCACAAACAACAGTGGTCCCAGCACGGATCCCTGTGGAACACCACTGGTCACACGTCTCCATTTTGAGAAACTCCCTTCCACTGCTACTCTGTCTCCTGTTGCCCAGCCAGTTCTTTATCTATCGAGCTAGTACACCCTGGACCCCATGCGCCTTCACTTGCTCCATCAGCCTACCATGGGGAACCTTATCAAACGCCTTACTGAAGTCCATGTATACGATATCTACAGCCCTTCCCTCATCAATCAACTTTGTCACTTCCTCAAAGAATTCTATTAAGTTGGTAAGACATGACCTTCCCTGCACAAAACCATGTTGCCTATCACTGATAAGCCCATTTTCTTCCAAATGGGAATAGATCCTGTCCCTCAGTATCTTCTCCAGCAGCTTCCCTGCCACTGACGTCAGGCTCACCGGTCTATAATTACCTGGATTATCCCTGCTACCCTTCTTAAACAAGGGGACAACATTAGCAATTCTCCAGTCCTCCGGGACCTCACCCGTGTTTAAGGATGCTGCAAAGATATCTGTTAAGGCCCCAGCTATTTCCTCTCTCGCTTCCCTCAGTAACCTGGGATGGATCCCATCCGGACCTGGCGACTTGTCCACCTTAATGCCTTTTAGAATACCCAACACTTCCTCCCTCCTTATGCCGACTTGACCTAGAGTAATCAAACATCTGTCCCTAACCTCAACATCCGTCATGTCCCTCTCCTCGGTGAATACCGATGCAAAGTACTCATTTAGAATCTCACCCATTTTCTCTGACTCCACGCATAACATTCCTCCTTTTTCCTTGAGTTCTCTAGTTACCCTCTTGCTCCTTATATATGCTCCCTCTCTCTGTAATATCCTCCAGCTCCACAATCCGCCAAGATATCTGTGCATCTCTAATTCTGGCCTCTTGTGCATCCCTGATTTTCATCACTCCACCACTATTATCTGCACCTTTCGCTAATGAGGCTCCAAGTTCTAGAATACCCTCCCTTCACCTCTCCGCTTCTCCACCTCGCTTTCATCCTTTAACACGCCCGTTAAAACCTACTTCTTTGACCAAGCTTTAAACTAGTATCTCATTTTCGGGAAGCACCTTGGGACATTTCATTATGTTAAAGGCGCTATATAAATATAAATTGTTGTTGAAGTTTGCCAAACATGATTTGTTATTACCAGACCCCTGCTGCTTCTTGTTTGTTATCGTATGTTTTTCAAAGAAACGAATATATTTCTCCTGGGTTGTGACCCCATGAAATTTCTCCAGTCGTGATGCATGTCTGACTGCTCAGTAATTACAGGGTTTACTCTATCTCTCCTTTTCTAAACAGGGTGTAACAATTACAGTGCTCCAGTCCTCTGTCATCGCTCCCATATCCAAGGAGGATTGAAAGATTCTGGCCAGTGCCTCTACTATTTTCACCATTCCTTCCCTCAGTAACCCTCACGCATCCTGTCCAGAGTAAATTTTCTGCTTTATTGTGGTATGAAAGGTGTCGGAATGAAAGAGGTTAACGGAATCTATTTGCTCAGTGACTGTAATTAATGTCAGTCTCTATGGAACCTAATTATTTCACTGGAGGTGCTCCATCTTCTAATAGTAAGGGACTCTTTTCAATGTGTTTTCACATAGTGTGAGTGGGAGCATCATCCCTGACACTAATAGGGACCAGCGTCTCCAGAGAGAGGGGGAGGATAGATCAGAATCTGAGGACAATAGATTGGAATCTGACAATAATGGGTCAGAATCTGAGAACAATAGATTGTAATGTTACAAAAATGGGCAGGGGGTTATCCTGGGATCTTGACACTCTTTCTGCATATTATGATCGGCTACCATTAGCATCTCGCATCAATTACGCAGTGAACATTATTCAATACATTTACTATCTCATCCTCACTATCGTTGGTGTTCCTGGTAAGTCTCTATATCCAGCTCTTCATTCTCTAAACCATGTTAAACTGCATTACTGTACTTCTCATTTACTCTGCCCTTGCTGATTTTGGTATCCCTCCAGCTATTATCTTTATATAACCATTGCTATCCGCATTATGGTTTGTGTAATTTAATCTCTCATCTTTGCTTCTGTTGTTGCCCCGGTAAGACTCTAGTTCCAGCCATGAGATATGTAAACCTTGCTTCACTGAAATACTGATTTGGAATGTATTTATTTTTTTGAAGACTGAAGCTAGTGTCATTGGTCTCCATAAGAAACTTCATACCCTATTTGTGAACCACTTACCTTTCACTGGCCAGTGTCTGAGACTGAACAAGACAGTCTACAACCTCTGTAGTAATTTAAACCTGAGCTGATTTCACCTCCATATTCTCTCCATCAACAAACATGCCTACTACCACCTCTGCAATAACTGCCATCTCCACCTCGGCCTCAGCCCATCTGCTGCATAAACTCTCATCTGTGCCTTTGTTAAATCTACACGTGACTATTCCAGTTCTATCATGGTCACCTTCCCAGTTATAAACCTCCATAAACCACAACCCAGCCTGCGGCGCTTTCTCAGTGAACATCAACGTCAGCTCGAGGAACAACACCTCATTGTCGGATTAGGCATTCTGCAGACTTCCAGACTGAACATTGAGTTCAATAATTTCAGATCAAGACTGGCTCTTTTAATTATTTTGCTTTATCATTTTTTTTTGCCATGTCCTGGCCTTAAACTGGATTTTTTTATGTTGCTGCTTTTGGCTTGGGCTGTTCATTATTTTGTCATTTAACACCTTCGCTGCACTAACGCTTTGTCTTTCACCACACCACAAGCACACTCTCTTTGCCTTTGCCCCATGACCTCCTTGTCAGTTAATCTCTATGACCCTCTGTCCTTTCAACACCTCTTTTTTCTCTTTTGCCCCACCCTTGCTTTATTTCCTTAAAACCTGACCTTTCTAACCTTTGCCAATTCTGATGAAAGGTCACAGGCCTGAAGCGTTAACTCTGCTTCACTCTCCACAGATGCTTCCAGACCTGCTGAGTCTTTCCAGCACTTTTTGTTTTCATTTAAGACTTGTAGTGGAGTTCCCCAGGGATCAATGTTGGGATCGTTTCTCTTCCTGACAAATATTAATGACATGGACCTTGGTGCACAGGGCACAATTTCAAAGTTTTCAGATGATGCAAAACTTGGAAGCATTGTGAACTGTGAGGAGGATAGTGTAGAAATTCAAACGGACATAGACAAGTTGATGAAATGGACAGACAGGTGGCAGATGAAGTTCAATGTGGAGAAATGTGATGTGATTCATTTCGATAGGAAGAACATGGAGAGGCAATATAGAATAAATTGTACAACACTAAAGGGTGTGCAGGAGCACAGGACCTGGGTGTATATATGCATGGGTCATTGAAGTTGGCAGGAGAGGTTGAGAGCACTTAATAAACCAGACAGTATCCTGCGCTTTATTCACAGCAGCATGGAATGCAAAAGCAAAGAGGTTATTTTGAACTTGTATGAGACACTAGTTTGGCCTCAGTGGCAGTATTACGTCTAGTTCTGGGCACCACACTTTAGGTAACGTGAAGACATTGGGGAGTGTACATAAACATTCACAAGAATGGTTCCAGAGATGAAGAATATCAGTTATGAAGAGAGACTGGAGAACTGGGAACATTTTCCTTAGAGAAGAGAAGGCTGAGAGGAGATTAGAAAAAAAGGTATTCACAATTATGAGGTGTCTGGACAGAGTGGATAGGGAAAAACTGTCCCCACTCCTGAAAGGTTCGAAAACGAGAGGGCAAAGAATAAAAGTTATTGGTAAAAGAAGCAGAAGTAACATGAAGAAAACTTTTTCACACAGCGAGTGCTTAAGGTTTGGAATGCACTGCCTGAGAGTGTGGTGGAGGCAGATTCAATCGAGGCATTCAGGAGGAAATTGGATAGCTGTCTGAAAAGGAAAATTGTACTGAGTTACAGGGAGAAGACAGGGAAGCGGTACTAGATGAATTGCTCTTTTGGACAGCCAGTGCAGACACGATGGACTGAATGGCCGCCTGTAACAATTCTGTGATTCTGTGACAGTTGACCACAAAATGAGCTTCCACCGTTATATTCGTGCCATCACTATCACCACCTATTTCCACTTCAATAACATCGCCTTATTTCACCCCTGTCTTAACTCATCCGCTGCTGAAGCTCTCAGTCATGCTTTCATTACCTGCAGACTGGACTATTCGAACTCATTCTCCCACATTCTACTATCTGTAACCTTGAGGTCATCTAAAACTCTGCTGCCTGTGCCTTAACTCACAGAAAGTCTCATTCCCCGATCACTGACCGACATCAGCTCACAGTCAAGCAATGTCTTGATTTTA
>NW_027140722.1:0-98266 GCF_036365525.1 Heterodontus francisci
TGGGGGTGAGAGTGTGTGTGTGTGGATTGATTAGAGGGTGAGAGTGTGTGTGTGGATTGATTAGAGGGTGAGAGTGTGTGTGTGGATTGATTAGAGGGAGAGAGTGTGTGTGTGTGAATTGATTAGAGGGTGAGAGTGTGTGTGTGTGAATTGATTAGGGGGTGAGAGTGTGTGTGTGTGGATTGATTAGAGGGAGAGAGTGTGTGTGTGTGAATTGATTAGAGGGTGAGAGTGTGTGTGTGTGAATTGATTAGAGGGTGTTAGTGTGTGTGTGTGGATTGATTAGAGGGTGAGAGTGTGTGTGTGGATTGATTAGAGGGTGAGAGTGTGTGTGTGTGTGTGGATTGATTAGAGGGAGAGAGTGTGTGCGTGTGGATTGATTAGGGTGTGATAGTGTGTGTGCGTGGATTGATTAGATGGTGAGAGTGTGTGTGTGGATTGATTAGAGGGTGAGAGTGTGTGTGTGGATTGATTAGAGGGTGAGAGTGTGTGTGTGGATTGATTAGAGGGTGAGAGTGTGTGTGTGGATTGATTAGAGGGTGAGAGTGTGTGTGTGGATTGATTAGAGGGTGAGAGTGTGTGTGTGTGTGTGGATTGATTAGAGGGAGAGAGTGTGTGTGTGTGGATTGATTAGGGTGTGAGAGTGTGTGTGCGTGGATTGATTAGAGGGTGAGAGTGTGTGTGTGGATTGATTAGAGGGTGAGAGTGTGTGTGTGGATTGATTAGAGGGTGAGAGTGTGTGTGTGGATTGATTAGAGGGTGAGTGTGTGTGTGTGTGAATTGATTTTGGGGGTGAGAGTGTGTGTGTTTGGATTGATTAGAGGGTGAGAGTGTGTGTGTGGATTGATTAGAGGGAGAGAGTGTGTGTGTGGGGATTGATTCGAGGGTGAGAGGGTGTGTGTGAATTGATTCGAGGGTGAGAGTGTGTGTGTGGATTGATTAGAGGGAGAGAGTGTGTGTGTGTGGATTGATTAGAGGGTGAGAGTGTGTGTGTGGATTGATTAGAGGGAGAGAGTGTGTGTGTATGGATTGATTAGAGGGTGAGTGTGTGTGTGTGTGGATTGATTAGAGGGAGAGAGTGTGTGTGTGTGGATTGATTAGAGGGTGAGTGTGTGTGTGTGTGAATTGATTTTGGGGGTGAGAGTGTGTGTGTGGATTGATTAGAGGGAGAGAGTGTGTGTGTGTGGATTGATTAGGGTGTGAGAGTGTGTGTGTGTGGATTGATTAGAGGGTGAGTGTGTGTGTGTGGATTGATTAGAGGGTGAGAGTGTGTGTGTCCGGTTTGATTAGAGGGTGAGAGTGTGTGTGTGGATTGATTAGAGGGTGAGAGTGTGTGTGTGTGGATTGATTAGAGGGTGAGAGTGTGTGTGTGTGGATTGATTAGAGGGTGAGAGAGTGTGTGTGTGTGGATTGATTAGGGTGTGAGAGTGTGCGTGTGGATTGATTAGAGGGTGAGAGTGTGTGTGTGTGGATTGATTAGAGGGTGAGAGTGTGTGTGTGTGGATTGATTAGAGGGTGAGAGTGTGTGTGTGTGGATTGATTAGGGTGTGAGAGTGTGTGTGCGGATTGATTAGAGGGTGAGAGTGTGTGTGTGTGGATTGATTAGAGGGTGAGAGTGTGGTGTGGATTGATTAGAGGGTGAGAGAGTGTGTGTGTGTGGATTGATTAGGGTGTGAGAGTGTGCGTGTGGATTGATTAGAGGGTGAGAGTGTGTGTGTGTGGATTGATTAGAGGGTGAGAGTGTGTGTGTGTGGATTGATTAGAGGGTGAGAGTGTGTGTGTGTGGATTGATTAGAGGGTGAGAGTGTGTGTGTGTGGATTGATTAGAGGGTGAGAGTGTGTGTGTGTGGATTGATTAGAGGGTGAGAGTGTTTGTGTGGATTGATTAGAGGGAGAGAGTGTGTGTGTGTGGATTGATTAGAGGGTGAGAGTGTGTGTGTGGATTGATTAGAGGGAGAGAGTGTGTGTGTGTGGATTGATTAGAGGGTGAGAGTGTGTGTGTGGATTGATTAGAGGGAGAGAGTGTGTGTGTGTGGATTGATTAGAGGGTGAGAGTGTGTGTGTGTGGATTGATTAGAGGGAGAGAGTGTGTGTGTGTGGATTGATTAGAGGGTGAGTGTGTGTGTGTGTGGATTGATTAGGGGGTGAGAGTGTGTGTGTGGATTGATTAGAGGGAGAGAGTGTGTGTGTGTGGATTGATTAGAGGGTGAGAGTGTGTGTGTGTGGATTGATTAGAGGGAGAGAGTGTGTGTGTGTGGATTGATTAGAGGGTGAGAGTGTGTGTGTGGATTGATTAGAGGGAGAGAGTGTGTGTGTGTGGATTGATTAGAGGGTGAGAGTGTGTGTGTGGATTGATTAGAGGGAGAGAGTGTGTGTGTGTGGATTGATTAGAGGGTGAGAGTGTGTGTGTGTGGATTGATTAGAGGGAGAGAGTGTGTGTGTGTGGATTGATTAGAGGGTGAGAGTGTGTGTGTGGATTGATTAGAGGGAGAGAGTGTGTGTGTGTGGATTGATTAGAGTGTGAGAGTGTGTGTGTGTGGTTTGATTAGAGGGAGAGAGTGTGTGTGTGTGGATTGATTAGCGGGTGAGTGTGTGTGTGTGTGAATTGATTTTGGGGGTGAGAGTGTGTGTGTGTGGATTGATTAGAGGGAGAGAGTGTGTGTGTGTGAATTGATTAGAGGGTGAGAGTGTGTGTGTGGATTGATTAGAGGGTGAGAGTGTGTGTGTGTGGATTGATTAGAGGGTGAGAGTGTGAGTGTGTGGATTGATTAGAGTGTGAGAGTGTGTGAGTGTGTGGATTGATTAGAGGGTGAGAGTCTGTGTGTGGATTGATTTTGGGGGTGAGAGTGTGTGTGTGTGAATTGATTTTGGGGGTGAGAGTCTGTGTGTGTGGATTGATTAGAGGGTGAGAGTGTGTGTGTGGATTGATTTTGGGGGTGAGAGTGTGTGTGTGTGGATTGATTAGAGGGTGAGAGTGTGTGTGTGTGGATTGATTAGAGGGTGAGAGTGTGTGTGTGGATTGATTAGAGGGTGAGAGTGTGTGTGTGTGGATTGATTAGAGGGTGAGAGTGTGTGTGTGTGGATTGATTAGAGGGTGAGAGTGTGTGTGTGGATTGATTAGAGGGTGAGAGTGTGTGTGTGTGGATTGATTAGAGGGTGAGAGTGTGTGTGTGGATTGATTAGAGGGTGAGAGTGTGTGTGTGTGGATTGATTAGAGGGTGAGAGTGTGTGTGTGGATTGATTAGAGGGTGAGAGTGTGTGTGTGTGGATTGATTAGAGGGTGAGAGTGTGTGTGTGGATTGATTAGAGGGTGAGAGTGTGTGTGTGTGGATTGATTAGAGGTTGAGAGTGTGTGTGTGGATTGATTAGAGGGTGAGTGTGTGTGTGTGTGGATTGATTAGAGGGTGAGAGTGTCTGTGTGTGGATTGATTAGAGGGTGAGAGAGTGTGTGTGGATTGATTAGAGGGTGAGAGTGTGTGTGTGTGGATTGATTAGAGGGTGAGAGTGTGTGTGTGTGGATTGATTAGAGGGTGAGAGAGTGTGTGTGGATTGATTAGAGGGTGAGAGTGTCTGTGTGTGGATTGATTAGAGGGTGAGAGAGTGTGTGTGGATTGATTAGAGGGTGAGAGTGTGTGTGTGTGGATTGATTAGAGGGTGAGAGTGTGTGTGTGTGGATTGATTAGAGGGTGAGAGAGTGTGTGTGGATTGATTAGAGGGTGAGAGTGTGTGTGTGTGGATTGATTAGAGGGTGAGAGAGTGTGTGTGGATTGATTCGAGGGTGAGAGATTGTGTGTGGATTGATTAGAGGGTGAGAGTGTGTGTGTGTGGATTGATTAGAGGGTGAGAGAGTGTGTGTGGATTGATTTGAGGGTGATAGTGTATGTGTGGATTGATTAGAGGGTGAGAGTGTGTGTGTGTGGATTGATTAGAGGGTGAGAGTGTGTGTGTGTGGATGGATTAGAGGGTGAGAGTGTGTGTGTGTGGATTGATTAGAGGGTGAGAGTGTGTGTGAGTGGATTGATTAGAGGGTGAGAGTGTGTGTGTGTGGATTGATTAGAGGGTGAGAGAGTGTGTGTGGATTGATTTGAGGGTGATAGTGTGTTTGTGTGGATTGATTAGAGGGTGAGAGTGTGTGTGTGGATTGATTAGAGGGTGAGAGTGTGTGTGTGTGGATGGATTAGAGGGTGAGAGTGTGTGTGTGTGGATTGATTAGAGGGTGAGAGATTGTGTGTGGATTGATTAGAGGGTGAGAGTGTGTGTGTGTGGATTGATTAGAGGGTGAGAGAGTGTGTGTGGATTGATTTGAGGGTGATAGTGTGTGTGTGTGCATTGATTAGAGGGTGAGAGTGTGTGTGTGTGGATTGATTAGAGGGTGAGAGTGTGTGTGTGTGGATTGATTAGAGGGTGAGAGAGTGTGTGTGGATTGATTAGAGGGTGAGAGTGTGTGTGTGTGGATTGATTAGAGGGTGAGAGAGTGTGTGTGGATTGATTAGAGGGTGAGAGTGTGTGTGTGTGGATTGATTAGAGGGTGAGTGTGTGTGTGTGGATTGATTAGAGGGTGAGAGTGTGTGTGTGTGGATTGATTAGAGGGTGAGAGTGTGTGTGTGTGGATTGATTAGAGGGTGAGAGTGTGTGTGTGTGGATTGATTAGAGGGTGAGAGTGTGTGTGTGTGGCTTGATTAGAGGGTGAGAGTGTGTGTGTGTGGATTGATTAGAGGGTAAGAGTGTGTGTGTGTGGATTGATTAGAGGGTGAGAGTGTGTGTGTGTGGATTGATTAGAGGGTGAGAGTGTGTGTGTGTGTGGATTGATTAGAGGGTGAGTGTGTGTGTGTGTGGATTGATTAGAGGGTGAGAGTGTGTGTGTGTGGATTGATTAGAGGGTGAGAGTGTGTGTGTGTGGATTGATTAGAGGGTGAGAGTGTGTGTGTGTGTGGATTGATTAGAGGGTGAGAGTGTGTGTGTGGATTGATTAGAGGGTGAGAGTGTGTGTGTGTGGATTGATTAGAGGTTGAGAGTGTGTGTGTGTGGATTGATTAGAGGGTGAGAGTGTGTGTGTGTGGATTGATTAGGGGGTGAGAGTGTGTGTGTGTGGATTGATTAGAGGGTGAGTGTTTGTGTGTGTGGATTGATTAGGGGGTGAGTGTGTGTGTGTGTGGATTGATTAGAGGGTGAGAGTGTGTGTGTGTGGATTGATTAGAGGGTGAGAGTGTGTGTGTGTGTGGATTGATTTGAGGGTGAGAGTGTGTGTGTGGATTGATTAGAGGGTGAGAGTGTGTGTGTGGATTGATTAGAGGGTGAGAGTGTGTATGTGTGGATTGATTAGGGGTGTGAGTGTGTGTGTGTGGATTGATTAGGGGGTGAGAGTGTGTGTGTGTGAATTGATTAGAGGGTGAGAGTGTGTGTGTGTGGATTGATTAGAGGGTGAGTGTGTGTGTGTGTGGATTGATTAGGGGGTGAGTGTGTGTGTGTGTGAATTGATTAGAGGGTGAGAGTGTGTGTGTGTGAATTGATTAGAGGGTGAGAGTGTGTGTGTGTGGATTGATTAGGGGGTGAGTGTGTGTGTGTGGATTGACTAGAGGGTGAGAGTGTGTGTGTGTGTGGATTGATTAGAGGGTGAGAGTGTGTGTGTGGATTGATTAGAGGGTGAGAGTGTGTGTGTGGATTGATTAGAGGGTGAGAGTGTGTGTGTGGATTGATTAGAGGGTGAGAGTGTGTGTGTGTGGATTGATTAGGGGGTGAGAGTGTGTGTGTGTGGATTGATTAGAGGGTGAGAGTGTGTGTGTGTGGATTGATTAGAGGGAGAGAGTGTGTGTGTGTGAATTGATTAGAGGGTGAGAGTGTGTGTGTGTGAATTGATTGGAGGGTGAGAGTGTGTGTGTGGATTGATTAGAGGGTGAAAGTGTGTGTGTGTGTGGATTGATTAGAGGGTGAGTGTGTGTGTGTGTGAATTGATTTTGGGGGTGAGAGTGCGTGTTTTTGGATTGATTAGAGGGTGAGAGTGTGTGTGTGGATTGATTAGAGGGAGAGAGTGTGTGTGTGTGGATTGATTAGAGGGTGAGAGTGTGTGTGTGAATTGATTAGAGGGAGAGAGTGTGTGTGTGTGGATTGATTAGAGGGTGGGAGTGTGTGTGTGGATTGATTAGAGGGAGAGAGTGTGTGTGTGGATTGATTAGAGGGAGAGAGTGTGTGTGTGTGGATTGATTAGAGGGTGAGAGTGTGTGTGTGGATTGATTAGAGGGAGAGAGTGTGTGTGTGTGGATTGATTAGAGGGTGAGAGTGTGTGTGTGTGGATTGATTAGAGGGAGAGAGTGTGTGTGTGTGGAATGATTAGAGGGTGAGAGTGTGTGTGTGTGGATTGATTAGAGGGAGAGAGTGTGTGTGTGTGTGGATTGATTAGAGGGTGAGAGTGTGTGTGTGTGGATTGATTAGAGGGTGAGAGTGTGTGTGTGGATTGATTAGAGGGAGAGAGTGTGTGTGTGTGGATTGATTAGAGGGTGAGAGTGTGTGTGTGGATTGATTAGAGGGAGAGAGTGTGTGTGTGGATTGATTAGAGGGTAAGAGTGTGTGTGTGTGGATTGATTAGAGGGAGAGAGAGTGTGTGTGTGGATTGATTAGAGGGTGAGAGTGTGTGTGTGTGGATTGATTAGAGGGTGAGAGTGTGTGTGTGTGGATTGATTAGAGGGAGAGAGTGCGTGTGTGTGGATTGATTAGAGGGAGAGAGTGTGTGTGTGTGGATTGATTAGAGGGTGAGAGTGTGTGTGTGTGGATTGATTAGAGGGTGAGAGTGTGTGTGTGTGGATTGATTAGAGGGAGAGAGTGTGTGTGTGTGGATTGATCAGAGGGTGAGAGTGTGTGTGTGGATTGATTAGAGGGAGAGAGTGTGTGTGTGTGGATTGATTAGAGGGTGAGAGTGTGTGTGTGGATTGATTAGAGGGAGAGAGTGTGTGTGTGTGGATTGATTAGAGGGTGAGAGTGTGTGTGTGTGGATTGATTAGAGGGAGAGAGTGTGTGTGTGTGGATTGATTAGAGGGTGAGTGTGTGTGTGTGTGAATTGATTTTGGGGGTGAGAGTGTGTGTGTGTGGATTGATTAGAGGGAGAGAGTGTGTGTGTGTGGATTGATTAGAGGGTGAGAGTGTGTGTGTGTGGATTGATTAGAGGGTGAGAGTGTGAGTGTGTGAATTGATTAGAGGGTGAGAGTGTGTGTGTGTGGATTGATTAGAGGGTGAGAGTGTGTGTGTGGATTGATTAGAGGGTGAGAGTGTGTGTGTGTGGATTGATTAGAGGGTGAGAGTGTGAGTGTGTGGATTGATTAGAGGGTGAGAGTTTGTGTGTGTGGATTGATTAGAGGGTGAGAGTGTGTGTGTGAATTGATTAGAGGGTGAGAGTGTGTGTGTGTGGATTGATTAGAGGGTGAGAGTGTGTGTGTGGATTGATTAGAGGGTGAGAGTGTGTGTGTGTGGATTGATTAGAGGGTGAGAGTGTGAGTGTGTGGATTGATTAGAGGGTGAGAGTTTGTGTGTGTGGATTGATTAGAGGGTGAGAGTGTGTGTGTGGATTGATTAGAGGGTGAGAGTGTGTGTGTGTGGATTGATTAGAGGGTGAGAGTGTGTGTGTGTGGATTGATTAGAGGGTGAGAGTGTGAGTGTGTGTGGATTGATTAGAGGGTGAGAGTGTGTGTGTGTGGATTGATTAGAGGGTGAGAGTGTGAGTGTGGATTGATTAGAGGGTGAGAGTGTGTGTGTGTGAATTGATTAGAGGGTGAGAGTGTGTGTGTGGATTGATTAGGGGGTGAGAGTGTGTGTGTGTGGATTGATTAGGGGGTGAGAGTGTGTGTGTGTGGATTGATTAGAGGGTGAGAGTGTGTGTGTGTGGATTGATTAGAGGGTGAGAGAGTGTGTGTGGATTGATTAGAGGGTGAGTGTGTGTGTGTGGATTGATTAGAGGGTGAGAGTGTGTGTGTGTGGATTGATTAGAGGGTGAGAGTGTGTGTGTGTGGATTGATTAGAGGGTGAGAGAGTGTGTGTGGATTGATTAGAGGTGAGTGTGTGTGTGTGGATTGATTAGAGGGTGAGTGTGTGTGTGTGGATTGATTAGAGGGTGAGAGTGTGTGTGTGTGGATTGATTAGAGGGTGAGAGTGTGTGTGTGGATTGATTAGAGGGTGAGAGTGTGTGTGTGTGGATTGATTAGAGGGTGAGAGTGTGTGTGTGGATTGATTTTGGGGCTGAGAGTCTGTGTGTGTGGATTGATTAGAGGGTGAGAGTGTGTGTGTGGATTGATTTTGGGGGTGAGAGTCTGTGTGTGTGGATTGATTAGAGGGTGAGAGTGTGTGTGTGGATTGATTTTGGGGCTGAGAGTCTGTGTGTGTGGATTGATTAGAGGGTGAGAGTGTGTGTGTGGATTGATTTTGGGGGTGAGAGTCTGTGTGTGTGGATTGATTAGAGGGTGAGAGTGTGTGTGTGGATTGATTTTGGGGGTGAGAGTCTGTGTGTGTGGATTGATTAGAGGGTGAGAGTGTGTGTGTGTGGATTGATTAGAGGCTGAGAGTGTGTGTGTGGATTGATTAGAGGGTGAGAGTGTGTGTGTGTGGATTGATTAGAGGGTGAGAGTGTGTGTGTGTGGATTGATTAGAGGGTGAGAGTGTGTGTGTGGATTGATTAGAGGGTGAGAGTGTGTGTGTGTGGATTGATTAGAGGGTGAGAGTGTGTGTGTGGATTGATTAGAGGGTGAGAGTGTGTGTGAGTGGATTGATTAGAGGGTGAGAGTGTGTGTGTGGATTGATTAGAGGGTGAGAGTGTGTGAGTGTGGATTGATTATAGGGTGAGAGTGTGTGTGTGTGGATTGATTAGAGGGTGAGAGTGTGTGTGTGTGGATTGATTAGAGGGTGAGAGTGTGTGTGTGGATTGATTTTGGGGCTGAGAGTCTGTGTGTGTGGATTGATTAGAGGGTGAGAGTGTGTGTGTGGATTGATTTTGGGGGTGAGAGTCTGTGTGTGTGGATTGATTAGAGGGTGAGAGTGTGTGTGTGGATTGATTTTGGGGCTGAGAGTCTGTGTGTGTGGATTGATTAGAGGGTGAGAGTGTGTGTGTGGATTGATTTTGGGGGTGAGAGTCTGTGTGTGTGGATTGATTAGAGGGTGAGAGTGTGTGTGTGTGGATTGATTAGAGGGTGAGAGTGTGTGTGTGTGGATTGATTAGAGGGTGAGAGTGTGTGTGTGTGGATTGATTAGAGGGTGAGAGTGTGTGTGTGTGGATTGATTAGAGGGTGAGAGTTTGTGTGTGTGGATTGATTTTGGGGGTGAGAGTGTGTGTGTGTGGATTGATTAGCGGGTGAGAGTGTGTGTGTGTGGATTGATTAGAGGGTGAGAGTGTGTGTGTGTGGATTGATTAGAGGGTGAGAGTGTGTGTGTGTGGATTGATTTTGGGGGTGAGAGTGTGTGTGTGTGGATTGATTAGAGGGTGAGAGTGTGTGTGTGTGGATTGATTTTGGGGGTGAGAGTGTGTGTGTGTGGATTGATTAGAGGGTGAGAGTGTGTGTGTGTGGATTGATTAGAGGGTGAGAGTGTGTGTGTGGATTGATTAGAGGGTGAGAGTGTGTGTGTGGATTGATTAGAGGGTGAGTGTGTGTGTGTGTGGATTGATTAGAGGGTGAGAGTGTGTGTGTGTGGATTGATTAGAGGGTGAGTGTGTGTGTGTGTGGATTGATTAGAGGGTGAGAGTGTGTGTGTGTGGATTGATTAGAGGGTGAGAGTGTGTGTGTGGATTGATTTTGGGGGTGAGAGTGTGTGTGTGTGGATTGATTAGAGGGTGAGAGTGTGTGTGTGTGGATTGATTAGAGGGTGAGAGTGTGAGTGTGGATTGATTAGAGGGTGAGAGTGTGAGTGTGGATTGATTAGAGGGTGAGAGTGTGTGTGTGTGGATTGATTAGAGGGTGAGAGTCTGTGTGTGTGGATTGATTTTGGGGGTGAGAGTGTGTGTGTGTGGATTGATTTTGGGGGTGAGAGTGTGTGTGTGTGGATTGATTTTGGGGGTGAGAGTGTGTGTGTGTGGATTGATTAGAGGGTGAGAGTGTGTATGTGTGGATTGATTAGAGGGTGAGAGTGTGTGTGTGTGGATTGATTAGAGGGTGAGTGTGTGTGTGTGTGGATTGATTAGAGGGTGAGTGTGTGTGTGTGTGGATTGATTAGAGGGTGAGAGTGTGTGTGTGTGGATTGATTAGAGGGTGAGAGTTTGTGTGTGTGGATTGATTTTGGGGGTGAGAGTGTGTGTGTGTGGATTGATTAGATGGTGAGTGTGTGTGTGTGTGGATTGATTAGGGGGTGAGAGTGTGTGTGTGTGGATTGATTAGAGGGTGAGAGTGTGTGTGTGGATTGATTAGGGGGTGAGAGTGTGTGTGTGTGGATTGATTAGATGGTGAGAGTGTGTGTGTGTGGATTGATTAGGGGGTGAGAGAGTGTGTGTGTGGATTGATTAGAGGGTGAGAGTGTGTGTGTGTGGATTGATTAGAGGGTGAGAGTGTGTGTGTGGATTGATTAGGGGGTGAGAGAGTGTGTGTGTGGATTGATTAGAGGGTGAGAGTGTGTGTGTGTGGATTGATTAGAGGGTGAGAGTGTGTGTGTGTGGATTGATTAGATGGTGAGAGTGTGTGTGTGTGGATTGATTAGGGGGTGAGAGTGTGTGTGTGTGGATTGATTAGAGGGTGAGTGTGTGTGTGGATTGATTAGAGGGTGAGTGTGTGTGTGTGGATTGATTAGAGGGTGAGTGTGTGTGTGTGTGGATTGATTAGAGGGTGAGTGTGTGTGTGTGGATTGATTAGAGGGTGAGTGTGTGTGTGTGGATTGATTAGAGGGTGAGAGTGTGTGTGTGTGGATTGATTAGAGGGTGAGAGTGTGTGTGTGTGGATTGATTAGGGGGTGAGAGTGTGTGTGTGTGGATTGATTAGAGGGTGAGAGTGTGTGTGTGTGGATTGATTAGGGGGTGAGAGTGTGTGTGTGTGGATTGATTAGGGGGTGAGAGTGTGTGTGTCGATTGATTAGAGGGTGAGAGTGTGTGTGTGTGGATTGATTAGAGGGTGAGAGTGTGTGTGTGTGGATTGATTAGGGGGTGAGAGTGTGTCTGTGTGGATTGATTAGAGGGTGAGAGTGTGTGTGTGTGGATTGATTAGAGGGTGAGAGTGTGTGTGTGTGGATTGATTAGGGGGTGAGAGTGTGTGTGTGTGGATTGATTAGGGGGTGAGAGTGTGTGTGTCGATTGATTAGAGGGTGAGAGTGTGTGTGTGTGGATTGATTAGAGGTTGAGAGTGTGTGTGTGTGTGGATTGATTAGAGGGTGAGAGTGTGTGTGTGTGGATTGATTAGAGGGTGAGAGTGTGTGTGTGTGGATTGATTAGAGGGTGAGAGTGTGTGTGTGTGGATTGATTAGAGGGTGAGAGTGTGTGTTTGTGTGGATTGATTAGAGGGTGAGAGTGTGTGTGTGTGGATTGATTAGAGGGTGAGAGAGTGTGTGTGTGGATTGATTAGAGGGTGAGAGTGTGTGTGTGTGGATTGATTAGAGGGTGAGAGTGTGTGTGTGTGGATTGATTAGAGGGTGAGAGAGTGTGTGTGGATTGATTAGGGGGTGAGAGTGTGTGTGTGGATTGATTAGAGGGTGAGTGTGTGTGTGTGGATTGATTAGGGGGTGAGAGTGTGTGTGTGGATTGATTAGAGGGTGAGAGTGTGTGTGTGGATTGATTAGAGGGTGAGAGTGTGTGTGTGTGGATTGATTAGAGGTTGAGAGTGTGTGTGTGTGGATTGATTAGAGGGTGAGAGTGTGTGTGTGTGGATTGATTAGAGGGTGAGAGTGTGTGTGTGTGGATTGATTAGAGGGTGAGAGTGTGTGTGTGTGGATTGATTAGATGGTGAGAGTGTGTGTGTGTGTGGATTGATTAGATGGTGAGAGTGTGTGTGTGTGTGGATTGATTAGGGGGTGAGAGTGTGTGTGTGTGGATTGATTAGAGGGTGAGTGTGTGTGTGTGTGGATTGATTAGAGGGTGAGAGTGTGTGTGTGTGTGGATTGATTAGAGGGTGAGAGAGTGTGTGTGTGGATTGATTAGAGGGTGAGAGTGTGTGAGTGGATTGATTAGAGGGTGAGAGTGTGTGTGTGTGGATTGATTAGAGGGTGAGAGTGTGTGTTTGTGTGGATTGATTAGAGGGTGAGAGTGTGTGTGTGTGGATTGATTAGAGGGTGAGAGTGTGTGTGTGTGGATTGATTGGAGGGTGAGAGTGTGTGTGTGTGGATTGATTAGAGGGTGAGAGTGTGTGTGTGTGGATTGAATAGATGGTGAGAGTGTGTGTGTGGATTGATTAGAGGGAGAGAGTGTGTGTGTGTGGATTGATTAGAGGGTGAGTGTGTGTGTGTGTGGATTGATTAGAGGGTGAGAGTGTGTGTTTGTGTGGATTGATTAGAGGGTGAGAGTGTGTGTGTGTGGATTGATTAGAGGGTGAGTGTGTGTGTGTGTGGATTGATTAGAGGGTGAGAGTGTGTGTTTGTGTGGATTGATTAGAGGGTGAGAGTGTGTGTGTGTGGATTGATCAGAGGGTGAGAGAGTGTGAGTGTGGATTGATTAGAGGGTGAGAGTGTTTGTGTGTGGATTGATTAGGGGGTAAGAGTGTGTGTGTGTGGATTGATTAGAGGGTGAGAGTGTGTGTTTGTGTGGATTGATTAGAAGGTGAGAGTGTGTGTGTGTGGATTGATCAGAGGGTGAGAGAGTGTGAGTGTGGATTGATTAGAGGGTGAGAGTGTGTGTGTGTGGATTGATTAGGGGGTAAGAGTGTGTGTGTGTGGATTGATTAGAGGGTGAGAGTGTGTGTGTGTGGATTGATTAGAGCGTGAGAGTGTGTGTGTGTGGATTGATTAGAGGGTGAGAGAGTGTGTGTGGATTGATTAGAGGGTGAGAGTGTGTGTGTGTGGTTTGATTAGGGGGTGAGAGTATGTATGTGTGGATTGATTAGAGGGTGAGAGAGTGTGTGTGGATTGATTAGAGGGTGAGAGTGTGTGTGTGTTGATTGATTAGAGGGTGAGTGTGTGTGTGTGGATTGATTAGGGGGTGAGAGTGTGTGTGTGTGGATTGATTAGAGGGTGAGAGTGTGTGTGTGGATTGATTAGAGGGTGAGAGTGTGTGTGTGTGGATTGATTAGAGGGTGAGAGTGTGTGTGTGTGGATTGATTAGAGGGTGAGAGTGTGTGTGTGTGGATTGATTAGAAGGTGAGTGTGTGTGTGTGTGTGGATTGATTAGAGGGTGAGAGTGTGTGTGTGTGGATTGATTAGAGGGTGAGTGTGTGTGTGTGTGTATTGATTAGAGGGTGAGTGTGTGTGTGTGGATTGATTAGAGGGTGAGAGTGTATGTGTGTGTTGATTGATTAGAGGGTGAGAGTGTGTGTGTGGATTGATTTTGGGGGTGAGTGTGTGTGTGTGGATTGATTAGAGGGTGAGAGTGTGTGTGTGTGGATTGATCAGAAGATGAGTGTGTGTTTGTGTGGATTGATTAGAGGGTGAGAGTGTGTGTGTGTGGATTGATCAGAAGATGAGTGTGTGTGTGTGGATTGATTAGAGGGTGAGAGTGTGTGTGTGTGGATTGATTAGAAGGTGAGTGTGTGTTTGTGTGGATTGATTAGAGGGTGAGAGTGTGTGTGTGTGGATTGATTAGAGGGTGAGTGTGTGTGTCTGTGTGGATTGATTAGAGGGTGAGAGTGTGAGTGTGTGGATTGATTAGAGGGTGAGAGTGTGTGTGTGTGGATTGATTAGGGGGTGAGAGTGTGTGTGTGGATTGATTGGAGGGTGAGAGTGTGTGTGTGTGGATTGATTAGGGGATGAGAGTGTGTGTGTGGATTGATTAGAGGGTGAGAGTGTGTGTGTGTGTATTGATTAGAGGGTGAGTGTGTGTGTGTGGATTGATTAGATGGTGAGAGAGTGTGTATGGATTGATTAGAGGGTGAGAGTGTGTGTGTATGGATTGATTAGAGGGTGAGAGTGTGTGTGTGTGTATTGATTAGAGGGTGAGTGTGTGTGTGTGGATTGATTAGAGGGTGAGAGTGTGTGTGTGTGTGTATTGATTAGAGGGTGAGAGTGTGTGTGTGTGGATTGATTCGAGGGTGAGAGTGTGTGTGTGTGTGGATTGATTAGAGGGTGAGTGTGTGTGTGTGTGGATTGATTAGAGGGTGAGTGTGTGTATGTGTGGATTGATTAGAGGGTGAGAGTGTGTGTGTGTGGATTTAATAGAGGGTGAGAGTGTGTGTGTATGGATTGATTAGAGGGTGAGAGTGTGTGTGTGTGGATTGATTAGAGGGTGAGAGTGTGTGTGTATGGATTGATTAGAGGGTGAGAGTGTGTGTGTGTGTATTGATTAGAGGGTGAGTGTGTGTGTGTGGATTGATTAGAGGGTGAGAGTGTGTGTGTGTGCATTGATTAGAGTGTGAGAGTGTGTGTGTGTGGATTGATTAGAGGGTGAGAGTGTGTGTGTGTGTGTGGATTGATTAGAGGGTGAGAGTGTGTGTGTGTGGATTGATTAGAGGGTGAGTGTGTGTGTGTGTGGATTCATTAGAGGGTGAGAGTGTGTGTGTGTGGATTGATTAGAGGGTGAGTGTGTGTGTGTGTGGATTGATTAGAGGGTGAGAGTGTGTGTGTGTGTGGATTGATTAGAGGGTGAGTGTGTGTGTGTGGATTGATTAGAGGGTGAGAGTGTGTGTGTGTGTGGATTGATTAGAGGGTGAGAGTGTGTGTGTGTGGATTGATTAGGGGGTGAGAGTGTGTGTGTGTGGATTGATTAGAGGATGAGAGTGTGTGTGTGTGGATTGATTAGAGGGTGAAAGTGTGTGTGTGTGGATTGATTAGAGGGTGAGAGTGTGTGTGTGTGGATTGATTATAGGGTGAGAGTGTGTGTGTGTGGATTGATTAGAGGGTGAGAGTGTGTGTGTGTGGATTGATTTTGGGGGTGAGAGTGTGTGTGTGGATTGATTAGAGGGTGAGAGTGTGTGTGTGTGGATTGATATTGGGAGTGAGAGTGTGTGTGTGGATTGAATAGAGGGTGAGAGTGTGTGTGTGTGGTTTGATTTTGGGGGTGAGAGTGTGTGTGTGTGGATTGATTAGAGGGTGAGTGTGTGTGTGTGTGGATTGATTAGAGGGTGAGAGTGTGTGTGTGTGTGGATTGATTTGAGGGTGAGAGTGTGTGTGTGCGGATTGATTAGAGGGTGAGAGTGTGTGTGTGTGGATTGATTAGAGGGTGAGAGTGTGTGTGTGTGGATTGATTAGAGGGTGAGAGTGTGTGTGTGTGTGGATTGATTTGAGGGTGAGCGTGTGTGTGTGTGGATTGATTAGAGGGTGAGAGTGTGTGTGTGTGTGGATTGATTAGTGTGTGAGAGTGTGTATGTGTGGATTGATTTTGGGGGTGAGAGTGTGTGTGTGTGGATTGATTAGAGGGTGAGTGTGTGTGTGTGTGGATTGATTAGAGGGTGAGAGTGTGTGTGTGTGGATTGATTAGAGGGTGAGTGTGTGTGTGTGTGGATTGATAGAGGGTGAGAGTGTGTGTGTGTGGATTGATTAGAGGGTGAGAGTGTGTGTGTGTGGATTGATTAGAGGGTGAGAGTGTGTGTGTGTGGATTGATTAGAGGGTGAGTGTGTGTGTGTGTGTGGATTGAATAGAGGGTGAGAGTGTGAGTGTGGATTGATTAGAGGGTGAGAGTGTGTGTGTGTGGATTGATTAGAGGGTGAGAGAGTGTGTGTGTGGATTGATTAGAGGGTGAGAGTGTGTTGTGTGGATTGATTAGGGTGTGAGAGTGTGTGTGTGTGGATTGATTAGATGGTGAGAGTGTGTGTGTGTGGATTGATTAGAGGGTGAGTGTGTGTTGTGTGGATTGATTAGGGGTGAGAGTGTGTGTGTGTGGATTGATTAGAGGGTGAGAGAGTGTGTGTGTGGATTGATTAGAGGGTGAGAGTGTGTATGTGTGGATTGATTAGGGTGTGAGAGTGTGTATGTGTGGATTGATTAGAGGGTGAGAGTGTGTGTGTGTGGATTGATTAGAGGGTGAGAGTGTGTGTGTGTGGATTGATAGGGGTGAGAGTGTGTGGTGTGGATTGATTAGAGGGTGAGAGTGTGTGTGTGTGGATTGATTAGGGGTGAGAGTGTGTGTGTGTGGATTGATTAGGGGTGAGAGTGTGTATGTGTGGATTGATTAGAGGGTGAGAGTGTGTGTGTGTGGATGATTAGAGGGTGAGAGTGTGTGTGTGTGGATTGATTAGAGGGTGAGAGTGTGTGTGTGTGGATTGATTAGAGGGTGAGAGTGTGTGGTGTGGATTGATTTGGGTGTGAGAGTGTGTGTGTGTGGATTGATTTATGGGGTGAGGGTGTGTGTGTGTGGTGATTAGAGGTGAGAGTGTGTGTGTGGGGGATTGTTGAGAGGGTGAGAGTGTGTGTGGTGTGGGATGTGATTAGAGGGTGAGAGTGTGTGGTGTGGATTGATTGGTGGGGAGTGAGGATTGTGTGTGGGTGGATTGATTTTGGGGGGTGAGTGTGGGGTGTGTGTGGATTATGGATTGATTTTGGGGGTGAGAGTGTGTTTGTGTGGATTGATTAGAGGGTGAGAGTGTGTGTGTGGATTGATTAGAGGGTGAGTGTGTGTGTGTGTGGTTTGAATTGGGGGTGAGAGTGCGTGTGTGTGGATGATTAGAGGGTGAGAGTGTGTGTGTGTGGATTGATTAGAGGGTGAGTGTGTGTGTGTGTGGTTTGAATTGGGGGTGAGAGTGCGTGTGTGTGGACTGATTAGGGGTGAGAGTGTGTGTGTGGATTGATTAGAGGGTGAGAGTGTGTGTGTGTGGATTGAATAGTGGGTGAGAGTGTGTGTGTGGATTGATTAGAGGGTGAGTGTGTGTGTGTGTGGTTTGAATTGGGGGTGAGAGTGCGTGTGTGTGGATTGATTAGAGGGTGAGAGTGTGTGTGTGTGGATTGAATAGTGGGTGAGGGTGTGTGTGCGGGATTGATTAGAGGGTAAGAGAGTGTGTGTGTGGATTGATTAGAGGGTGAGAGTGTGTGTGTGTGGATTGATTAGAGGGTGAGTGTGTGTGTGTGGATTGATTACAGGGTGAGAGTGTGTGTGTGGATTGATTAGAGGGTGAGAGTGTGTTTGTGTGGATTGAATAGAGGGTGAGAGTGTGTGTGTGGATTGATTTTGGGGGTGAGAGTGTGTGTGTGTGGATTGAATAGAGGGTGAGAGTGTGTGTGTGTGGATTGAATAGAGGGTGAGAGTGTGTGTGTGGATTGATTAGAGGGTGAGAGTGTGTGTGTGTGGATTGAATAGAGGGTGAGAGTGTGTGTGTGTGGATTGATTAGAGGGTAGAGAGTGTGTGTGTGGATTGATTAGAGGGTGAGAGTATGTGTGTGTGGATTGATTAGAGGGTGAGTGTGTGTGTGTGGATTGATTAAGGGTGAGAGTGTGTGTGTGGATTGATTAGAGGGTGAGAGTGTGTGTGTGTGGATTGAATAGAGGGTGAGAGTGTGTGTGTGGATTGATTAGAGGGTGAGAGTGTGTGTGTGTGGATTGAATAGAGGGTGAGAGTGTGTGTGTGTGGATTGAATAGAGGGTGAGAGTGTGTGTGTGGATTGATTAGAGGGTGAGAGTGTGTGTGTGTGGATTGATAGAGGGTGAGTGTGTGTGTGTGTGGATTGATTAGAGGGGGAGTGTGTGTGTGTGTGGATTGAATAGAGGGTGAGAGTGTGTGTGTGTGGATTGATTAGAGGGGGAGAGTGTGTGTGTGGATTGATTAGGGGGTGAGAGTGTGTGTGTGTGGATTGAATAGAGGGTGAGAGTGTGTGTGTGTGTGTATTGATTAGAGGGTGGGTGTGTGTTTGTGTGGATTGATTAGAGGGTGAGAGTGTGTGTGTGTGGATTGATTTTGGGGGTGAGAGTGTGTGTGTGTGGATTGATTAGAGGGTGAGAGTCTGTGTGTGTGGATTGAATAGAGGGTGAGAGTCTGTGTGTGTGGATTGATTTTGGGGGTGAGAGTGTGTGTGTGTGGATGATTAGAGGGTGTGTGTGTGTGTGTGTGGATTGAATAGAGGGTGAGAGTGTGTGTGTGTGGATTGAATAGAGGGTGAGAGTGTGTGTGTGTGGATTGATTAGAGGGTGAGAGTCTGTGTGTGTGGATTGAATAGAGAGTGAGAGTCTGTGTGTGTGGATTGATTAGAGGGTGAGAGTGTGTGTGTGTGTGGATTGATTAGAGGGTGAGTGTGTGTGTGTGTGGATTGAATAGAGGGCGAGAGTGTGTGTGTGTGGATTGATTAGAGGGTGAGAGTGTGTGTGTGTGGATTGATTAGAGGGTAAGAGAGTGTGTGTGTGGATTGATTAGAGGGTGAGAGTGTGTGTGTGTGGATTGATTAGAGGGTGAGAGTGTGTGTGTGTGGATTGATTAGGGGGTGAGAGTGTGTGTGTGTGGATTGATTAGAGGGTGAGAGTGTGTGTGTGTGGATTGATTAGAGGGTGAGAGTGTGTGTGTGTGGATTGATTAGAGGGTGAGAGTGTGTGTGTGTGGATTGATTAGAGGGTGAGAGTGTGTGTGTGTGGATTGATTAGAGGGTAAGAGAGTGTGTGTGTGGATTGATTAGAGGGTGAGAGTGTGTGTGTGTGGATTGATTAGAGGGTGAGAGTGTGTGTGTGTGGATTGATTAGGGGGTGAGAGTGTGTGTGTGTGGATTGATTAGAGGGTGAGAGTGTGTGTGTGTGGATTGATTAGAGGGTGAGAGTGTGTGTGTGTGGATTGATTAGAGGGTGAGAGTGTGTGTGTGTGGATTGATTAGAGGGTGAGAGTGTGTGTGTGTGGATTGATTAGAGGGTAAGAGAGTGTGTGTGTGGATTGATTAGAGGGTGAGAGTGTGTGTGTGTGGATTGATTAGAGGGTGAGAGTGTGAGTGTGTGGATTGAATAGAGGGTGAGAGTCTGTGTGTGTGGATTGATTTTGGGGGTGAGAGTGTGTGTGTGTGGATTGATTAGAGGGTGAGAGAGTGTGTGTGTGGATTGATTAGAGGGTGAGATGTGTGTGTGTGGATTGATTAGAGGGTGAGAGTGTGTGTGTGTGGATTGATTAGAGGGTAAGAGAGTGTGTGTGTGTATTGATTAGAGGGTGAGAATGTGTGTGTGTGGATTGATTAGAGGGTGAGAGTGTGTGTGTGTGGATTGATTAGAGGGTGAGAGTGTGTGTGTGTGGATTGATTAGAGGGTGAGAATGTGTGTGTGTGGATTGAATAGAGGGTGAGAGTCTGTGTGTGTGGATTGATTTTGGGGGTGAGAGTGTGTGTGTGTGGATTGATTAGAGGGTGAGAGAGTGTGTGTGTGGATTGATTAGAGGGTGAGAGTGTGTATGTGTGGATTGATTAGGGTGTGATAGTGTGTATGTGTGGATTGATTAGAGGGTGTGAGTGTGTGTGTGTGTGGATTGATTAGAGGGTAAGAGAGTGTGCGTGTGGATTGATTAGGGTGTGAGAGTGTGTGTGTGTGGATTGATTAGAGGGTGAGAGTGTGTGTGTGGATTGATTAGAGGGTGAGAGTGTGTGTGTGTGGATTGATTAGAGGGTGAGAGTGTGTGTGTGGATTGATTAGGGTGTGAGAGTGTGTGTGTGTGGATTGATTAGAGGGTGAGAGAGTGTGTGTGTGGATTGATTAGAGGGTGAGAGTGTGTATGTGTGGATTGATTAGGGTGTGAGAGTGTGTGTGTGTGGATTGATTAGAGGGTGAGAGAGTGTGTGTGTGGATTGATTAGAGGGTGAGAGTGTGTATGTGTGGATTGATTAGGGTGTGAGAGTGTGTATGTGTGGAATGATTAGAGGGTGTGTGTGTGTGTGTGTGGATTGATTAGAGGGTGAGAGTGTGTGTGTGTGGATTGATTAGAGGGTGAGAGAGTGTGTGTGTGGATTGATTAGAGGGTGAGAGTGTGTGTGTGTGGATTGATTCGAGGGTGAGAGTGTGTATGTGTGGATTGATTAGGGTGTGATAGTGTGTATGTGTGGATTGATTAGGGTGTGAGAGTGTGTATGTGTGGATTGATTAGATGGTGAGAGTGTGTGTGTGTGGATTGATTAGAGGGTGAGAGTGTGTGTGTGTGGATTGATTAGAGGGTGAGAGTGTGTGTGTGTGGATTGATTAGAGGGTGAGAGTGTGTGTGTGTGGATTGATTTTGGGGATGAGATTGTGTGTGTGTGGATTGATTTTGGGGTGAGTGTGTGTGTGTGTGGATTGATTTTGGGGGTGAGAGTGTGTTTGTGTGGATTGATTAGAGGGTGAGAGTGTGTGTGTGGATTGATTAGAGGGTGAGTGTGTGTGTGTGTGGTTTGAATTGGGGGTGAGAGTGCGTGTGTGTGGACTGATTAGAGGGTGAGAGTGTTGTGTGTGTGGATTGAATAGGGGGTGAGAGTGTGTGTGTGGATTGATTAGAGGGTGAGAGTGTGTGTGTGTGGATTGAATAGTGGGTGAGAGTGTGTGTGTGGATTGATTAGAGGGTAAGAGAGTGTGTGTGTGGATTGATTAGAGGGTGAGAGTGTGTGTGTGTGGATTGATTAGAGGGTGAGTGTGTGTGTGTGGATTGTTTACAGGGTGAGAGTGTGTGTGTGGATTGATTAGAGGGTGAGAGTGTGTTTGTGTGGATTGAATAGAGGGTGAGAGTGTGTGTGTGGATTGATTTTGGGGGTGAGAGTGTGTGTGTGTGGATTGAATAGAGGGTGAGAGTGTGTGTGTGTGGATTGAATAGAGGGTGAGAGTGTGTGTGTGGATTGATTAGAGGGTGAGAGTGTGTGTGTGGATTGATTAGAGGGTGAGAGAGTGTGTGTGTGGATTGATTAGAGGGTGAGAGTATGTGTGTGTGGATTGATTAGAGGGTGAGTGTGTGTGTGTGGATTGATTACAGGGTGAGAGTGTGTGTGTGGATTGATTAGAGGGTGAGAGTGTGTGTGTGTGGATTGAATAGAGGGTAAGAGAGTGTGTGTGTGGATTGATTAGAGGGTGAGAGTATGTGTGTGTGGATTGATTAGAGGGTGAGTGTGTGTGTGTGGATTGATTACAGGGTGAGTGTGTGTGTGTGGATTGATTAGAGGGTGAGAGTGTGTGTGTGTGGATTGAATAGAGGGTAAGAGAGTGTGTGTGTGGATTGATTAGAGGGTGAGAGTATGTGTGTGTGGATTGATTAGAGGGTGAGTGTGTGTGTGTGGATTGATTACAGGGTGAGAGTGTGTGTGTGGATTGATTAGAGGGTGAGAGTGTGTGTGTGTGGATTGAATAGAGGGTGAGAGTGTGTGTGTGGATTGATTTTGGGGGTGAGAGTGTGTGTGTGTGGATTGAATAGAGGGTGAGAGTGTGTGTGTGTGGATTGAATAGAGGGTGAGAGTGTGTGTGTGGATTGATTAGAGGGTGAGAGTGTGTGTGTGTGGATTGAATAGAGGGTGAGAGTGTGTGTGTGTGGATTGATTAGAGGGGGAGTGTGTGTGTGTGTGGATTGAATAGAGGGTGAGTGTGTGTGTGTGTGGATTGATTAGAGGGGGAGAGTGTGTGTGTGTGGATTGATTAGAGGGTGAGAGTGTGTGTGTGTGGATTGATTAGGGGGTGAGAGTGTGTGTGTGTGGATTGATTAGGGGGTGAGAGTGTGTGTGTGTGGATTGAATAGAGGGTGAGAGTGTGTGTGTGTGTATTGATTAGAGGGTGTGTGTGTGTTTGTGTGGATTGATTAGAGGGTGAGAGTGTGTGTGTGTGGATTGATTTTGGGGGTGAGAGTGTGTGTGTGTGGATTGATTAGAGGGTGAGAGTCTTTGTGTGTGGATTGAATAGAGGGTGAGAGTCTGTGTGTGTGGATTGATTTTGGGGGTGAGAGTGTGTGTGTGTGGATTGATTAGAGGGTGTGTGTGTGTGTGTGTGGATTGAATAGAGGGTGAGAGTGTGTGTGTGTGGATTGATTAGAGGGTGAGAGTCTGTGTGTGTGGATTGAATAGAGGGTGAGAGTCTGTGTGTGTGGATTGATTAGAGGGTGAGAGTGTGTGTGTGTGTGGATTGATTAGAGGGTGAGTGTGTGTGTGTGTGGATTGAATAGAGGGCGAGAGTGTGTGTGTGTGGATTGATTAGAGGGTGAGAGTGTGTGTGTGTGGATTGATTAGAGGGTGAGAGTGTGTGTGTGTGGATTGATTAGAGGGTAAGAGAGTGTGTGTGTGGATTGATTAGAGGGTGAGAGTGTGTGTGTGTGGATTGATTAGAGGGTGAGAGTGTGAGTGTGTGGATTGAATAGAGGGTGAGAGTCTGTGTGTGTGGATTGATTTTGGGGGTGAGAGTGTGTGTGTGTGGATTGATTAGAGGGTGAGAGAGTGTGTGTGTGGATTGATTAGAGGGTGAGAATGTGTGTGTGTGGATTGATTAGAGGGTGAGAGTGTGTGTGTGTGGATTGATTAGAGGGTAAGAGAGTGTGTGTGTGCGTGGATTGATTAGAGGGTGAGAGTGTGTGTGTGTGGATTGATTAGAGGGTGAGAGTGTGTGTGTGTGGATTGATTAGAGGGTGAGAATGTGTGTGTGTGGATTGAATAGAGGGTGAGAGTCTGTGTGTGTGGATTGATTTTGGGGGTGAGAGTGTGTGTGTGTGGATTGATTAGAGGGTGAGAGTGTGTGTGTGTGGATTGATTTTGGGGGTGAGAGTGTGTGTGTGTGGATTGATTAGAGGGTGAGAGTGTGTGTGTGGGGATTGATTAGAGGGTGAGAGTGTGTGTGTGTGGATTGATTAGAGGGTGAGTGTGTGTGTGTGTGGATTGAATAGAGGGCGAGAGTGTGTGTGTGTGGATTGATTAGAGGGTGAGAGTGTGTGTGTGTGGATTGATTAGAGGGTGAGAGTGGGTGTGTGTGGATTGATTAGAGGGTGAGAGTGTGTGTGTGTGGATTGATTAGAGGGTGAGAGTGTGTGTGTGTGGATTGATTAGAGGGTGAGAGTGTGTGTGTGTGTGGATTGATTAGAGGGTGAGAGTGTGTGTGTGTGGATTGATTAGAGGGTGAGAGTGTGTGTGTGTGGATTGATTAGAGGGTGAGAGTGTGTGTGTGTGGATTGATTAGAGGGTGAGAGTGTGTGTGTGTGGATTGATTAGAGGGTAAGAGAGTGTGTGTGTGGATTGATTAGAGGGTGAGAGTGTGTGTGTGTGGATTGAATAGAGGGTGAGAGTGTGTGTGTGTGGATTGATTAGAGGGTGAGAGTCTGTGTGTGTGGATTGAATAGAGGGTGAGAGAGTGTGTGTGTGGATTGATTAGAGGGTGAGAGTGTGTGTGTGTGGATTGATTAGAGGGTGAGAGTGTGTGTGTGTGGATTGATTAGAGGGTGAGAGTGTGTGTGTGTGGATTGATTAGGGATTGAGAGTGTGTGTGTGTTGATTGATTAGAGGGTGAGAGTGTGTGTGTGTGGATTGATTAGAGGGTGAGAGTGTCCGTGTGTGGATTGATTAGAGGGTGAGTGTGTGTGTGTGTGGATTGATTAGAGGGTGAGAGTGTCCGTGTGTGGATTGATTAGAGGGTGAGAGTGTGTGTGTGTGGATTGATTAGAGGGTGAGAGTGTGTGTGTGGATTGATTAGAGGGTGAGTGTGTGTGTGTGTGGATTGATTAGAGGGTGAGAGTGTGTGTGTGGATTGATTAGAGGGTGAGTGTGTGTGTGTGTGGATTGATTAGAGGGTGAGTGTGTGTGTGTGTGGATTGATTAGAGGGTGAGAGTGTGTGTGTGGATTGATTAGAGGGTGAGTGTGTGTGTGTGTGGATTGATTAGAGGGTGAGAGTGTGTGTGTGTGGATTGATTAGAGGGTGAGAGTGTGTGTGTGTGGATTGATTTTGGGGGTGAGTGTGTGTGTGCGGATTGATTAGAGGGTGAGTGTGTGTGTGTGTGGATTGAATGGAGGGTGAGAGTGTGTGTGTGTGGATTGATTTTGGGGTGAGAGTGTGTGTGTGTGGATTGATTAGAGGGTGAGAGTGTGTGTGTGTGGATTGATTAGAGGGTGAGAGTGTGTGTGTGTGGATTGATTAGAGGGTGAGAGTCTGTGTGTGTGGATTGATTTTGGGGGTGAGAGTGTGTGTGTGTGGATTGATTAGAGGGTGAGAGTCTGTGTGTGTGGATTGATTTTGGGGGTGAGAGTGTGTGTGTGTGGATTGATTAGAGGGTGAGAGTCTGTGTGTGTGGATTGAATAGAGGGTGAGAGTCTGTGTGTGTGGATTGATTTTGGGGGTGAGAGTGTGTGTGTGTGGATTGATTAGAGGGTGAGAGTGTGTGTGTGGATTGATTAGAGGGTGAGTGTGTGTGTGTGTGGATTGATTAGAGGGTGAGAGTGTGTGTGTGTGGATTGATTAGAGGGTGAGTGTGTGTGTGTGTGGATTGAATAGAGGGTGAGAGTGTGTGTGTGTGGATTGATTAGAGGGTGAGAGTGTGAGTGTGTGGATTGATTAGAGGATGAGAGTGTGTGTGTGTGGATTGATTAGGGGGTGAGAGTGTGTGTGTGTGGATTGATTAGAGGGTGAGAGTGTGTGTGTGTGGATTGATTAGAGGGTGAGAGTGTGAGTGTGTGGATTGATTAGAGGATGAGAGTGTGTGTGTGTGGATTGATTAGGGGGTGAGAGTGTGTGTGTGTGGATTGATTAGAGGGTGAGAGTGTGTGTGTGTGGATTGATTAGAGGGTGAGAGTGTGTGTGTGTGGATTGATTAGAGGGTGAGAGTGTGTGTGTGTGGATTGATTAGAGGGTGAGAGTGTGTGTGTGTGGATTGATTAGAGGGTGAGAGTGTGTGTGTGTGGATTGATTAGGGGGTGAGAGTGTGTGTGTGTGGATTGATTAGAGGGTGAGAGTGTGTGTGTGTGGATTGATTAGAGGGTGAGAGTGTGTGTGTGTGGATTGATTAGAGGGTGAGAGTGTGTGTGTGTGGATTGATTAGAGGGTGAGAGTGTGTGTGTGTGGATTGATTAGAGGGTGAGTGTGTGTGTGTGTGGATTGATTAGAGGGTGAGAGTGTGTGTGTGTGGATTGATTAGAGGGTGAGAGTGTGTGTGTGTGTGGATTGATTAGAGGGTGAGAGTGTGTGTGTGTGGATTGATTAGAGGGTGAGTGTGTGTGTTTGTGTGGATTGATTAGAGGGTGAGAGTGTGTGTGTGTGGATTGATTTTGGGGGTGAGAGTGTGTGTGTGTGGATTGATTAGAGGGTGAGAGTGTGTGTGTGTGGATTGATTAGAGGGTGAGAGAGTGTGTGTGTGGATGGATTAGAGGGTGAGAGTGTGTGTGTGTGGATTGATTAGAGGGTGAGAGAGTGTGTGTGTGGATTGATTAGAGGGTGAGAGTGTGTGTGTGTGGATTGATTAGACGGTGATAGTGTGTGTGTGTGGATTGATTAGAGGGTGAGAGTGTGTGTGTGTGGATTGATTAGAGGGTGAGAGTGTGTATGTGTGGATTGATTAGAGGGTGAGAGTGTGTGTGTGTGGATTGATTAGAGGGTGAGAGTGTGTGTGTGTGGATTGATTAGAGGGTGAGAGTGTGTGTGTGTGGATTGATTAGAGGGTGAGAGTGTGTATGTGTGGATTGATTAGAGGGTGAGAGTGTGTGTGTGTGGATTGATTAGAGGGTGAGAGTGTGTATGTGTGGATTGATTAGAGGGTGAGAGTGTGTGTGTGTGGATTGATTAGAGGGTGAGAGAGTGTGTGTGTGGATTGATTAGAGGGAGAGAGTGTGTATGTGTGGATTGATTAGGGTGTGAGAGTGTGTATGTGTGGATTGATTATGGTGTGAGAGTGTGTATGTGTGGATTGATTAGAGGGTGAGAGTGTGTGTGTGTGGATTGATTATGGTGTGAGAGTGTGTATGTGTGCATTGATTAGAGGGTGAGAGTGTGTGTGTGTGGATTGATTAGAGGGTGAGAGTGTGTGTGTGGATTGATTTTGGGGTGAGTGTGTGTGTGTGTGGATTGATTTTGGGGGTGAGAGTGTGTGTGTGGATTGATTTTGGGGTGAGTGTGTGTGTGTGTGGATTGATTTTGGGGGTGAGAGTGTGTGTGTGGATTGATTAGAGGGTGAGTGTGTGTGTGTGGATTGATTAGAGGGTGAGTGTGTGTGTGTGTGGTTTGAATAGGGGGTGAGAGTGTGTGTGTGGATTGATTAGAGGGTGAGAGTGTGTTTGTGTGGATTGATTAGAGGGTGAGAGTGTGTGTGTGGATTGATTAGAGGGTGAGTGTGTGTGTGTGTGATTTGAATAGGGGGTGAGAGTGTGTGTGTGTGGATTGATTAGAGGGTGAGAGTGTGTGTGTGTGGATTGATTAGAGGGTGAGAGTGTGTGTGTGGATTGATTAGAGGGTGAGAGTGTGTCTGTGTGGATTGAATAGGGGGTGAGAGTGTGTCTGTGTGGATTGAATAGGGGGTGAGAGTGTGTGTGTGTGGATTGATTAGAGGGTGAGAGTGTGTCTGTGTGGATTGAATAGGGGGTGAGAGTGTGTCTGTGTGGATTGAATAGGGGGTGAGAGTGTGTGTGTGTGGATTGATTAGAGGGTGAGAGTGTGTCTGTGTGGATTGAATAGGGGGTGAGAGTGTGTCTGTGTGGATTGAATAGGGGGTGAGAGTGTGTGTGTGGATTGATTAGAGGGTGAGAGTGTGTGTGTGTGGATTGATTAGAGGGTGAGAGTGTGTCTGTGTGGATTGAATAGGGGGTGAGAGTGTGTCTGTGTGGATTGAATAGGGGGTGAGAGTGTGTGTGTGGATTGATTAGAGGGTGAGAGTGTGTGTGTGTGGATTGATTAGAGGGTGAGAGTGTGTCTGTGTGGATTGAATAGGGGGTGAGAGTGTGTGTGTGGATTGATTAGAGGGTGAGAGTGTGTGTGTGTGGATTGATTAGAGGGTGAGTGTGTGTGTGTGTGGATTGATTAGAGGGTGAGAGTGTGTGTGTGTGGATTGATTAGAGGGTGAGAGTGTGTCTGTGTGGATTGAATAGGGGGTGAGAGTGTGTGTGTGGATTGATTAGAGGGTGAGAGTGTGTGTGTGGATTGAATCGGGGGTGAGAGTGTGTGTGTGGATTAATTAGAGGGTGAGAGTGTGTCTGTGTGGATTGAATAGGGGGTGAGAGTGTGTGTGTGGATTGATTAGAGGGTGAGAGTGTGTGTGTGGATTGAATCGGGGGTGAGAGTGTGTGTGTGGATTAATTAGAGGGTGAGAGTGTGTGTGTGGATTGATTAGAGGGTGAGAGTGTGTCTGTGTGGATTGAATAGGGGGTGAGAGTGTGTGTGTGGATTGATTAGAGGGTGAGAGTGTGTGTGTGTGGATTGATTAGAGGGTGAGAGTGTGTCTGTGTGGATTGAATAGGGGGTGAGAGTGTGTGTGTGGATTGATTAGAGGGTGAGAGTGTGTCTGTGTGGATTGAATAGGGGGTGAGAGTGTGTGTGTGGATTGATTAGAGGGTGAGAGTGTGTGTGTGGATTGAATCGGGGGTGAGAGTGTGTGTGTGGATTAATTAGGGGGTGAGAGTGTGTGTGTGGATTGATTAGAGGGAGAGAGTGTGTGTGTGTGTGGATTGATTTTGGGGGTGAGAGTGTGTGTGTGTGGATTGATTAGAGGGTGAGAGTGTGTGTGTGTGGATTGATTAGAGGGTGAGAGTGTGTGTGTGTGGATTGATTAGAGGGTGAGAGTGTGTCTGTGTGGATTGAATAGGGGGTGAGAGTGTGTGTGTGGATTGATTAGAGGGTGAGAGTGTGTCTGTGTGGATTGAATAGGGGGTGAGAGTGTGTGTGTGGATTGATTAGAGGGTGAGAGTGTGTGTGTGTGGATTGAATCGGGGGTGAGAGTGTGTGTGTGGATTAATTAGAGGGAGAGAGTGTGTGTGTGTGGATTGATTTTCGGGGTGAGAGTGTGTGTGTGGATTGATTAGAGGGAGAGAGTGTGTGTGTGTGTGGATTGATTTTGGGGGTGAGAGTGTGTGTGTGTGGATTGATTAGAGGGTGAGAGTGTGTGTGTGTGGATTGATTCGAGGGTGAGAGTGTGTGTGTGTGGATTGATTAGAGGGTGAGAGTGTGTGTGTGTGGATTGATTAGAGGGTGAGAGTGTGTGTGTGTGGATTGATTAGAGGGTGAGAGTGTGTGTGTGTGGATTGATTAGAGGGTGAGCGTGTGTGTGTGTGGATTGATTAGAGGGTGA
Organism: Heterodontus francisci; assembly: GCF_036365525.1. Classification (NCBI taxonomy): domain Eukaryota; kingdom Metazoa; phylum Chordata; class Chondrichthyes; order Heterodontiformes; family Heterodontidae; genus Heterodontus; species Heterodontus francisci. Next base: position 28,175 of record NW_027140722.1, read on the forward strand.
GAGTGTGTGTGTGTGGATTGATTAGAGGGTGAGAGTGTGTGTGTGTGGATTGATTTTGGGGGTGAGAGTATGTGTGTGTGGATTGATTAGAGGGTGAGAGTGTGTGTGTGGATTGATTAGAGGGTGAGAGTGTGTGTGTGTGGATTGATTAGAGGGTGAGAGTGTGTGTGTGTGGATTGATTAGAGGGTGAGAGTGTGTGTGTGTGGATTGACTAGAGGGTGAGACTGTGTGTGTGGATTGATTAGAGGGTGAGAGTGTGTGTGTGTGGATTGATTAGAGGGTGAGAGTGTGTGTGTGTGGATTGATTAGAGGGTGAGAGTGTGTGTGTGTGGATTGATTAGAGGGTGAGAGTGTGTGTGTGGATTAATTAGAGGGTGAATGTGTGTGTGTGTGGATTGATTAGGGGGTGAGTTTGTGTGTGTGTGGATTGATTAGAGTGTGAGAGTGTGTGTGTGGATTGATTAGAGGGTGAATGTGTGTGTGTGTGGATTGATTAGGGGGTGAGAGTGTCTGTGTGGATTGATTAGAGGGTGAATGTGTGTGTGTGTGGATTGATTAGGGGGTGAGTGTGTGTGTGTGTGGATTGATTAGAGGGTGAGAGTGTCTGTGTGTGGATTGATTAGAGGGTGAGAGTGTGTGTGTGTGGATTGATTAGAGGGTGAGTGTGTGTGTGTGTGGATTGATTGGAAGGCGAGAGTGTTTGTGTGTGGATTGATTAGAGTGTGAGAGTGTGTCTGTGTGGATTGATTGGAAGGTGAGAGTGTTTGTGTGTGGATTGATTAGAGGGTGAGTGTGTGTGTGTGTGGATTGATTAGAGGGTGAGAGTGTGTGTGTGGATTGATTAGAGGGTGAGAGTGTGTGTCTGTGGATTGATTAGAGGGTGAGAGTGTGTGTGTGGATTGATTAGAGGGTGAGAGTGTGTGTGTGTGGATTGATTGGAAGGTGAGAGTGTTTGTGTGTGGATTGATTAGAGCGTGAGAGTGTGTGTGTGGATTGATTAGAGGGTGAGAGTGTGTGTGTGTGGATTGATTGGAAGGTGAGAGTGTTTGTGTGTGGCTTGATTAGAGGGTGATAGTGTGTGTGTGTGTGGATTGATTTGAGGGTGAGAGTGTGTGTGTGGATTGATTAGAGGGTGAGAGTGTGTGTGTGTGGATTGATTAGAGGGTGAGAGTGTGTGTCTGTGGATTGATTAGAGGGTGAGAGTGAGTTTGTCTGGATTGATTAGAGGGAGAGAGTGTGTGTGTGTGCATTGATTAGAGGGTGAGTGTGTGTGTGTGGATTGACTAGAGGGTGAGACTGTGTGTGTGGATTGATTAGAGGGTGAGAGTGTGTGTGTGTGGATTGATTAGAGGGTGAGAGTGTGTGTGTGTGGATTGATTAGAGGGTGAGAGTGTGAGTGTGGATTGATTAGAGGGTGAGAGTGCGTGTGTGTGGATTGATTAGAGGGTGAGAGTGTGTGTGTGTGGATTAATTAGAGGGTGAGAGTGTGTGTGTCGATTGATTAGAGGGTGAGTGTGTGTGTGTGTGGATTGATTAGTGGGTGAGTGTGTGAGTGTGGATTGATTAGAGGGTGAGAGTATGTGTGTGTGGATTGATTAGAGGGTGAGAGTGTGTGTGTGTGGATTGATTAGAGGGTGAGAGCGTGTGTGTGTGGATTGATTAGAGGGTGAGAGTGTGTGTGTGTGCATTGATTAGAGGGTGAGAGTGTGTGTGTGTGGATTGATTAGAGGGTGAGAGTGTGTGTGTGTGCATTGATTAGATGGTGAGAGTGTGTGTGTGTGCATTGATTAGATGGTGAGAGTGTGTGTGTGTGGATTGATTAGAGGGTGAGAGTGTGTGTGTGTGCATTGATTAGAGGGTGAGAGTGTGTGTGTGTGGATTGATTAGAGGGTGAGTGTGTGTGTGTGGATTGATTAGAAGGTGAGAGTGTATGTGTGTGGATTGATTAGAGGGTGAGAGTGTGTGTGTGTGGATTGATTAGAGGGTGAGTGTGTGAGTGTGGATTGATTAGAGGGTGAGAGTGCGTGTGTGCGGATTGATTAGAGGGTGAGAGTGTGTGTGTGTGGATTGATTAGAGGGTGAGAGTGTGTGTGTGTGGATTGATTAGAGGGTGAGAGTGTGAGTGTGGATTGATTAAAGGGTGAGAGTGCGTGTGTGTGGATTGAGTAGAGGGTGAGAGTGTGTGTTTGTGGATTGATTAGAGGGTGAGAGTGTGTGCGTGTGGATTGAGTAGAGGGTGAGTGTGTGTGTGTGTGGATTGATTAGAGGGTGAGTGTGTGTGTGTGTGGATTGATTTTGGGGGTGAGAGTGTGTGTGTGGATTGATTAGAGGGTGAGAGTGTGTGTGTGTGAATTGAGTAGAGGGTGAGTGTGTGTGTGTGGATTGATTAGAGGGTGAGAGTGTGTGTGTGGATTGATTAGAGGGTGAGAGTGTGTGTGTGTGGATTGAGTAGAGGGTGAGTGTGTGTGTGTGTGTGGATTGATTTTGGGGGTGAGAGTGTGAGAGTGGATTGATTAGAGGGTGAGAGTGTGTGTGTGTGGATTGATTAGAGGGTGAGTGTGTGTGTGTGTGGATTGATTAGAGGGTGAGAGTGTGAGAGTGGATTGATTAGAGGGTGAGAGTGTGAGAGTGGATTGATTAGAGGGTGAGAGTGTGTGTGTGGATTGATTAGAGGGTGAGAGTGTGTGTGTGTGGATTGATTAGAGGGTGAGTGTGTGTGTGTGTGGATTGATTTTGGGGGTGAGAGTGTGTGTGTGGATTGATTAGAGGGTGAGTGTGTGTGTGTGTGGATTGATTTTGGGGGTGAGAGTGTGTGTGTGGATTGATTAGAGGGTGAGAGTGTGTGTGTGGATTGATTAGAGGGTGAGAGTGTGAGAGTGGATTGATTAGAGGGTGAGAGTGTGTGTGTGGATTGATTAGAGGGTGAGAGTGTGTGTGTGTGGATTGATTTTGGGGGTGAGAGTGTGTGTGTGTGTGGATTGATTAGAGGGTGAGAGTGTGTGTGTGTGTGGATTGATTAGAGGGTGAGAGTGTGTGTGTGTGTGGATTGATTAGAGGGTGAGAGTGTGTGTGTGTGGATTGATTAGAGGGTGAGAGTGTGTGTGTGGATTGATTAGAGGGTGAGAGTGTGTGTGTGTGGATTGATTAGAGGGTGAGAGTGTGTGTGTGTGGATTGATTAGAGGGTGAGAGTGTGTGTGTGTGGATTGATTAGAGGGTGAGTGTGTGTGTGTGTGGATTGATTAGAGGGTGAGTGTGTGTGTGTGTGGATTGATTAGAGGGAGAGAGTGTGTGTGTGTGGATTGATTTTGGGGGTGAGAGTGTGTGTGTGGATTGATTAGAGGGTGAGAGTGTGTGTGTGTGGATTGATTAGAGGGTGAGAGTGTGTGTGTGTGGATTGATTAGAGGGTGAGTGTGTGTGTGTGTGGATTGATTTTGGGGGTGAGAGTGTGTGTGTGGATTGATTAGAGGGTGAGTGTGTGTGTGTGTGGATTGATTTTGGGGGTGAGAGTGTGTGTGTGGATTGATTAGAGGGTGAGAGTGTGTGTGTGTGGATTGATTAGAGGGTGAGTGTGTGTGTGTGTGGATTGATTTTGGGGGTGAGAGTGTGTGTGTGGATTGATTAGAGGGTGAGAGTGTGTGTGTGTGGATTGATTAGAGGGTGAGAGTGTGTGCGTGTGGATTGAGTAGAGGGTGAGTGTGTGTGTGTGTGGATTGATTAGAGGGTGAGTGTGTGTGTGTGTGGATTGATTAGAGGGTGAGAGTGTGTGTGTGTGGATTGATTTTGGGGGTGAGAGTGTGTGTGTGGATTGATTAGAGGGTGAGAGTGTGTGTGTGTGGATTGATTAGAGGGTGAGTGTGTGTGTGTGTGGATTGATTTTGGGGGTGAGAGTGTGTGTGTGGATTGATTAGAGGGTGAGAGTGTGTGTGTGTGGATTGATTAGAGGGTGAGAGTGTGTGCGTGTGGATTGAGTAGAGGGTGAGTGTGTGTGTGTGTGGATTGATTAGAGGGTGAGAGTGTGTGCGTGTGGATTGAGTAGAGGGTGAGTGTGTGTGTGTGTGGATTGATTAGAGGGTGAGAGTGTGTGTGTGTGGATTGAGTAGAGGGTGAGTGTGTGTGTGTGGATTGATTAGAGGGTGAGAGTGTGTGTGTGTGGACTGATTTTGGGGGTGAGAGTGTGAGAGTGGATTGATTAGAGGGTGAGAGTGTGTGTGTGTGGATTGATTAGAGGGTGAGTGTGTGTGTGTGTGGATTGATTTTGGGGGTGAGAGTGTGAGAGTGGATTGATTAGAGGGTGAGAGTGTGTGTGTGGATTGAGTAGAGGGTGAGAGTGTGTGTGTGTGGATTGATTTTGGGGGTGAGAGTGTGAGAGTGGATTGATTAGAGGGTGAGAGTGTGAGAGTGGATTGATTAGAGGGTGAGAGTGTGTGTGTGGATTGATTAGAGGGTGAGAGTGTGTGTGTGTGGATTGAGTAGAGGGTGAGAGTGTGTGTGTGTGGATTGATTAGAGGGTGAGAGTGTGTGTGTGTGGATTGATTAGAGGGTGAGAGTGTGTGTGTGTGGATTGAGTAGAGGGTGAGAGTGTGTGTGTGTGGATTGATTAGAGTGTGAGAGTGTGTGTGTGTGGATTGATTAGAGGGTGAGAGTGTGAGAGTGGATTGATTAGAGAGTGAGAGTGTGTGTGTGGATTGATTAGAGGGTGAGAGTGTGTGTGTGTGGATTGAGTAGAGGGTGAGAGTGTGTGTGTGGATTGATTAGAGGGTGAGAGTGTGTGTGTGGATTGATTAGAGGGTGAGAGTGTGAGTGTGGATTGATTAGAGGGTGAGTGTGTGTGTGTGTGGATTGATTAGAGGGTGAGAGTGTGTGTGTGGATTGATCAGAGGGTGAGAGTGTGAGTGTGGATTGATTAGAGGGTGAGAGTGTGTGTGCGTGGATTGATTAGAGGGTGAGAGTGTGAGTGTGGATTGATTAGAGGGTGAGAGTGTGTGTGTGTGGATTGATTAGAGGGTGAGAGTGTGAGTGTGTGGATTGATTAGAGGGTGAGAGTGTGTGTGTGTGGATTGATTAGAGGGTGAGAGTGTGTGTGTGTGGATTGATTAGAGGGTGAGAGTGTGAGTGTGTGGATTGATTAGAGGGTGAGAGTGTGTGTGTGTGGATTGATTAGAGGATGAGAGTGTGTGTGTGTGGATTGATTAGAGGGTGAGAGTGTGTGTGTGTGGATTGATTAGACGGTGAGAGTGTGTGTGTGTGGATTGATTAGGGGGTGGGAGTGTGTGTGTGTGGATTGATTAGACGGTGAGAGTGTGTGTGTGTGGATTGATTAGGGGGTGAGAGTGTGTGTGTGTGGATTGATTAGAGGGTGAGAGTGTGTGTGTGTGGACTGATTAGAGGGTGAGAGTGTGTGTGTGTGGATTGATTAGAGGGTGAGAGTGTGTGTGTGTGGATTGATTAGAGGGTGAGAGTGTGTGTGTGTGTGGATTGATTAGACGGTGAGAGTGTGTGTGTGTGGATTGATTAGGGGGTGAGAGTGTGTGTGTGTGGATTGATTAGAGGGTGGGAGTGTGTGTGTGTGGACTGATTAGAGGGTGAGAGTGTGTGTGTGTTGATTGATTAGAGGGTGAGAGTGTGTGTGTGTGGATTGATTAGAGGGTGAGAGAGTGTGTGTGGATTGATTAGAGGGTGAGAGTGTGTGTGTGTGGATTGATTAGAGGGTGAGAGTGTGTGTGTGTGTGGATTGATTAGAGGGTGAGAGAGTGTGTGTGGATTGATTAGAGGGTGAGAGTTTGTGTGTGTGGATTGATTAGAGGGTGAGAGAGTGTGTGTGGACTGATTAGAGGGTGAGAGTGCGTGTGTGTGGATTGATTAGAGGGTGAGAGTGTGTGTGTGTGGATTGATTAGAGGGTGAGAGAGTGTTTGTGGATTGATTAGAGGGTGAGAGTGTGTGTGTGTGGATTGATTAGAGGATGAGAGTGTGTGTGTGTGGATTGATTAGAGGGTGAGAGTGTGCGCGTGTGGATTGATTAGAGGGTGAGAGTGTGTGTGTGTGTGGATTGATTAGAGGGTGAGAGTGTGTGTGTGTGGATTGATTAGAGGGTGAGAGTGTGTGTGTGGATTGATTAGAGGGTGAGAGTGTGTGTGTGTGGATTGATTAGAGGGTGACAGTGTGTGTGTGTGGATTGATTAGAGGGTGAGAGTGTGTGTGTGGATTGATTAGAGGGTGAGTGTGTTTGTGTGTGGATTGATTAGAGGGTGAGAGTGTGTGTGTGTTGTTTGATTAGAGGGTGAGTGTGTGTGTGTGTGTGGATTGATTAGAGGGTGAGTGTGTGTGTGTGGATTGATTAGAGGGTGAGAGTGTGTGTGGTTTGATTAGAGGGTGAGTGTGTGTGTGTGTGGATTGATTAGAGGGTGAGTGTGTGTGTGTGGATTGATTAGAGGGAGAGAGTGTGTGTGTGGATTGATTAGAGGATGAGAGTGTGTGTGTGGATTGATTTTGGGGGTCAGAGTGTGTGTGTGTGGATTGATTTTCGGGGTGAGAGTGTGTGTGTGGATTGATTTTGGGGGTGAGAGTGTATGTGTGTGGAATGACTTTGGGGTTGAGAGTGTGAGTGTGGATTGATAAGAGGGTGAGAGTGTGAGTGTGGATTGATTAGATGGTGAGAGTGTGTGTGTGTGGATTGATTAGAAGGTGAGAGTGTGTGTGTGTGTGTATTGATTTTGGGGGTGAGATTGTGAGTGTGGATTGATTAGAGGGTGAGAGTGTGTGTGTGTGGATTGATTAGGGGGTGAGAGTGTGTGTGGATTGATCAGATGGTGAGAGTGTGTGTGTGTGGATTGATTAGAGGGTGAGAGTGTGTGTGTGTGGACTGATTAGAGGGTGAGAGTGTGTGTGTGGATTGATTAGAGGGTGAGAGTGTGTGTGTGTGGATTGATTTTGGGGGTGAGATTGTGAGTGTGGTTTGATTAGAGGGCGAGAGTGTGTGTGTGTGTGGATTGATTGCAGGGTGAGAGTGTGTGTGTGTGGATTGATTAGGGGGTGAGAGTGTGTGTGGATTGATCAGATGGTGAGAGTGTGTGTGTGTGGATTGATTAGAGGGTGAGAGTGTGTGTGTGTGGACTGATTAGAGGGTGAGAGTGTGTGTGTGGATTGATTAGGGGGTGAGAGTGTGTGTGTGTGGATTGATTAGAGGGTGAGAGTGTGTGTGTGTGGATTGATTAGAGTGTGAGAGTGTGTGTGTGTGGACTGATTAGACGGTGAGAGTGTGTGTGTGTGGATTGATTAGAGGGTGAGAGAGTGTGTGTGTGGATTGATTAAAGGGTGAGAGTGTGTGTGTGTGGATTGATTAGAGGGTGAGCGTGTGTGTGTGTGGATTGATTAAAGGGTGAGAGTGTGTGTGTGTGGATTGATTAGAGGGTGAGAGTGTGTGTGTGTGGATTGATTAAAGGGTGAGAGTGTGTGTGTGTGGATTGATTAGAGGGTGAGAGTGTGTGTGTGTGGATTGATTAGGGGGTGAGAGTGTGTGTGTGTGGATTGATTAGAGGGTGAGTGTGTGTGTGTGGATTGATTAGAGGGTGAGTGTGTGTGTGTGTGGACTGATTAGAGGGTGAGAGTGTGTGTGTGTGGATTGATTAGAGGGTGAGAGTGTGTGTGTGTGGATTGATTAGAGGGTGAGAGAGTGTGTGTGGATTGATTAGAGGGTGAGAGTGTGTGTGTGTGGATTGATTAGAGGGTGAGAGAGTGTGTGTGGATTTATTAGAGGGTGAGTGTGTGTGTGTGGATTGATTAGAGGGTGAGTGTGTGTGTGTGTGGACTGATTAGAGGGTGAGAGTGTGTGTGTGTGGATTGATTAGAGGGTGAGAGTGTGTGTGTGTGGATTGATTAGAGGGTGAGAGTGTGTGTGTGTGTGGACTGATTAGACGGTGAGAGTGTGTGTGTGTGGATTGATTAGGGGGTGAGAGTGTGTGTGTGTGGATTGATTAGGGGGTGTGAGTGTGTGTGTGTGGATTGATTAGAGGGTGAGTGTGTGTGTGTGTGGATTGATTAGAGGGTGAGAGTGTGTGTGTGTGTGGACTGATTAGACGGTGAGAGTGTGTGTGTGTGGATTGATTAGGGGGTGAGAGTGTGTGTGTGTGGATTGATTAGAGGGTGAGTGTGTGTGTGTGTGGACTGATTAGAGGGTGAGAGTGTGTGTGTGTGGATTGATTAGAGGGTGAGAGTGTGTGTGTGTGGATTGATTAGAGGGTGAGAGAGTGTGTGTGGATTGATTAGAGGGTGAGAGTGTGTGTGTGTGTGGATTGATTAGACAGTGAGAGTGTGTGTGTGTGGATTGATTAGAGGGTGCGAGTGTGTGTGTGTGGATTGATTAGAGTGTGAGAGTGTGAGTGTGTGGATTGATTAGAGGGTGAGAGTGTGTGTGTGTGGATTGATTAGAGGGTGCGAGTGTGTGTGTGTGGATTGATTAGAGGGTGATAGTGTGAGTGTGTGGATTGATTAGAGGGTGAGAGTGTGTGTGTGTGGATTGATTAGAGGGTGCGAGTGTGTGTGTGTGTGGATTGATTAGAGGGTGAGAGTGTGAGTGTGTGGATTGATTAGAGGGTGAGAGTGTGTGTGTGTGGATTGATTAGAGGGTGCGAGTGTGTGTGTGTGGATTGATTAGAGGGTGATAGTGTGAGTGTGTGGATTGATTAGAGGGTGAGAGTGTGTGTGTGGATTGATTAGAGGGTGAGAGTGCGTGTGTGTGGATTGATTAGAGGGTGAGAGTGTGAGTGTGGATTGATTAGAGGGTGAGTGTGTGTGTGTGTGGATTGATTTTGGGGGTGAGAGTGTGAGTGTGGATTGATTAGAGGGTGAGAGTGTGAGTGTGGATTGATTAGAGGGTGAGAGTGTGTGTGTGTGGATTGATTAGAGTGCGTGAGTGCGTGTGTGTGGATTGATTAGAGGGTGAGAGTGTTAGTGTGGATTGATTAGAGGGTGATTGTGTGTGTGTGTGGATTGATTTTGTGGTTGAGAGTGTGAGTGTGGATTGATTAGAGGGTGAGAGTGTGAGTGTGGATTGATTAGATGGTGAGAGTGTGTGTGTGTGGATTGATTAGAGGGTGAGAGTGTGTGTGTGTGGATTGATTTTGGGGGTGAGATTGTGAGTGTGGATTGATTAGAGGGTGAGAGTGTGTGTGTGTGGATTGATTGGAGGGTGAGAGTGTGTGTGTGTGGATTGATTAGGGGGTGAGAGTGTGTGTGGATTGATCAGATGGTGAGAGTGTGTGTGTGTGGATTGATTAGAGCGTGAGAGTGTGTGTGTGTGGATTGATTAGAGGGTGAGAGAGTGTGTGTGGATTGATTAGGGGGTGAGAATGTGTGTGTGTGGATTGATTAGAGGGTGAGAGTGTGTGTGTGTGGACTGATTAGACGGTGAGAGTGTGTGTGTGTGGATTGATTAGAGGGTGAGCGTGTGTGTGTGTGGATTGATTAGAGGGTGAGAGTGAGTGTGTGTGGATTGATTAGAGGGTGAGAGTGTGTGTGTGTGGACTGATTAGACGGTGAGAGTGTGTGTGTGTGGATTGATTAGAGGGTGAGCGTGTGTGTGTGTGGATTGATTAGAGGGTGAGCGTGTGTGTGTGTGGATTGATTAGAGGGTGAGAGTGTGTGTGTGTGGACTGATTAGACGGTGAGAGTGTGTGTGTGTGGATTGATTAGAGGGTGAGCGTGTGTGTATGTGGATTGATTAGAGGGTGAGAGTGAGTGTGTGTGGACTGATTAGACGGTGAGAGTGTGTGTGTGTGGATTGATTAGAGGGTGAGCGTGTGTGTGTGTGGATTGATTAGAGGGTGAGAGTGTGTGTGTGTGGATTGATTAGGGGGTGAGTGTGTATGTGTGTGGACTGATTAGACGGTGTGAGTGTGTGTGTGTGGATTTATTAGGGGGTGAGAGTGTGTGTGTGTGGATTGATTAGACGGTGAGAGTGTGTGTGTGTGGATTAATTAGGGGGTGAGTGTGTGTGTGTGGATTGATTAGAGGGTGAGAGTGTGTGTGTGTGGATTGATTAGAGGGTGAGAGTGTGTGTGTGTGGATTGATTAGAGGGTGAGAGAGTGTGTGTGTGGATTGATTAGAGGGTGCGAGTGTGTGTGTGTGGATTGATTAGAGGGTGAGAGTGTGTGTGTGTGGATTGATTAGAGGGTGCGAGTGTGTGTGTGTGGATTGATTAGAGGGTGAGAGTGTGTGTGTGTGGATTGATTAGAGGGTGAGAGTGTGTGTGTGTGGATTGATTAGAGGGTGCGAGTGTTTGTGTGTGGATTGATTAGAGGGTGAGAGTGTGAGTGTGTGTGGATTGATTAGAGGGTGAGAGTGTGTGTGTGTGGATTGATTAGAGGGTGCGAGTGTGTTTGTGTGGATTGATTAGAGGGTGAGAGTGTGAGTGTGTGGATTGATTAGAGGGTGAGAGTGTGTGTGTGTGGATTGATTAGAGGGTGAGAGTGCGTGTGTGTGGATTGATTAGAGGGTGAGAGTGTGAGTGTGGATTGATTAGAGGGTGAGTGTGTGTGTGTGTGGATTGATTTTGGGGGTGAGAGTGTGAGTGTGGATTGATTAGAGGGTGAGAGTGTGAGTGTGGATTGATTAGAGGGTGAGAGTGTGCGTGTGTGGATTGATTAGAGTGTGAGAGTGCGTGTGTGTGGATTGATTAGAGGGTGAGAGTGTGAGTGTGGATTGATTAGAGGGTGAGAGTGTGCGTGTGTGGATTGATTAGAGTGTGAGAGTGCGTGTGTGTGGATTGATTAGAGGGTGAGAGTGTTAGTGTGGATTGATTAGAGGGTGAGAGTGTGTGTGTGCGGATTGATTAGAGGGGGAGAGTGTGTGTGTGTGGATTGATTAGAGGGTGCGAGTGTGTGTGTGTGGATTGATTAGAGGGTGAGAGTGTGTGTGTGTGGATTGATTAGAGGGTGCGAGTGTGTGTGTGTGGATTGATTAGAGGGTGAGAGTGTGAGTGTGTGGATTGATTAGAGGGTGAGAGTGTGTGTGTGTGGATTGATTAGAGGGTGCGAGTGTGTGTGTGTGGATTGATTGGAGGGTGAGAGTGTGAGTGTGTGGATTGATTAGAGGGTGAGAGTGTGTGTGTGTGGATTGATTTTGGGGGTGAGATTGTGAGTGTGGATTGATTAGAGGGTGAGAGTGTGTGTGTGTGGATTGATTGGAGGGTGAGAGTGTGTGTGTGTGGATTGATTAGGGGGTGAGAGTGTGTGTGGACTGATCAGATGGTGAGAGTGTGTGTGTGTGGATTGATTAGAGCGTGAGAGTGTGTGTGTGTGGACTGATTAGACGGTGAGAGTGTGTGTGTGTGGATTGATTAGGGGGTGAGAGTGTGTGTGTGTCGATTGATTAGACGGTGAGAGTGTGTGTATGTGGATTGATTAGGGGGTGAGAGTGTGTGTGTGTGGATTGATTAGAGGGTGAGAGTGTGTGTGTGTGGACTGATTAGAGGGTGAGAGTGTGTGTGTGTGGATTGATTAGAGGGTGAGAGAGTGTGGGTGGATTGATTAGAGGGTGAGAGTGTGTGTGTGTGTGGAATGATTAGACGGTGAGAGTGTCTGTGTGTGGATTGATTAGGGGGTGAGAGTGTGTGTGTGTGGATTGATTAGAGGGTGAGAGTGTGTGTGTGTGGATTGATTAGAGGGTGAGAGTGTGTGTGTGTGGATTGATTAGAGGGTGAGAGAGTGTGTGTGGATTGATTAGAGGGTGAGAGTGTGTGTGTGTGGATTGATTAGAGGGTGAGAGTGTGTGTGTGTGGATTGTTTAGAGGGTGAGAGAGTGTGTGTGGATTGATTAGAGGGTGAGAGTTTGTGTGTGTGGATTGATTAGAGGGTGAGAGAGTGTGTGTGGACTGATTAGAGGGTGAGAGTGTGTGTGTGTGGATTGATTAGAGGGTGAGAGTGTGTGTGTGTGGATTGATTAGAGGGTGAGAGAGTGTGTGTGGACTGATTAGAGGGTGAGAGTGTGTGTGTGTGGATTGATTAGAGGGTGAGAGTGTGTGTGTGTGGATTGATTAGAGGGTGAGAGTGTGTGTGTGTGGATTGATTAGAGGGTGAGTGTGTGTGTGTGTGGATTGATTAGAGGATGAGAGTGTGTGTGTGTGGATTGATTAGAGGGTGAGAGTGTGTGCGTGTGGATTGATTAGAGGATGAGAGTGTGTGTGTGTGGATTGATTAGAGGGTGAGAGTGTGTGTGTGTGGATTGATTAGAGGGTGAGAGTGTGTGTGTGGATTGATTAGAGGGTGAGAGTGTGTGTGTGTGGATTGATTAAAGGGTGAGAGTGTGTGTGTGGATTGATTAGAGGGTGAGAGTGTGTGTGTGTGGATTGATTAGAGGGTGAGAGTGTGTGTGTGTGGTTTGATTAGAGGGTGAGTGTGTGTGTGTGTGGATTGATTAGAGGGTGAGAGTGTGTGTGTGTGGTTTGATTAGAGGGTGAGTGTGTGTGTGTGTGGATTGATTAGAGGGTGAGTGTGTGTGTGTGTGGATTGATTAGAGGGTGAGAGTGTGTGTGTGTGGTTTGATTAGAGGGTGAGTGTGTGTGTGTGTGGATTGATTAGAGGGTGAGTGTGTGTGTGGATTGATTAGTGGGTGAGAGTGTGTGTGTGGATTGATTAGAGGATGAGAGTGTGTGTGTGGATTGATTTTGGGGGTGAGAGTGTGTGTGTGTGGATTGATTTTCGGGGTGAGAGTGTGTGTGTGGATTGATTTTGGGGGTGAGAGTGTGAGTGTGGATTGATTAGAGGGTGAGAGTGTGTGTGTGTGGATTGATTTTGGGGGTGAGATTGTGAGTGTGGATTGATTAGAGGGTGAGAGTGTGTGTGTGTGGATTGATTAGGGGGTGAGAGTGTGTGTGGATCGATCAGATGGTGAGAGTGTGTGTGTTTGGATTGATTAGAGGGTGAGAGTGTGTGTGTGTGGATTGATTTTGGGGGTGAGATTGTGAGTGTGCATTGATTAGAGGGTGAGAGTGTGTGTGTGTGGATTGATTGGAGGGTGAGAGCGTGTGTGTGTGGATTGATTAGGGGGTGAGAGTGTGTGTGTGTGGATTGATTAGAGGGTGAGAGTGTGTGTGTGGATTGATTAGGGGGTGAGAGTGTGTGTGTGGATTGATTAGGGGGTGAGAGTGTGTGTGTGTGGATTGATTAGAGGGTGAGTGTGTGTGTGTGGATTGATTAGAGGGTGAGAGTGTGTGTGTGGATTGATTAGAGGGTGAGTGTGTGTGTGTTTGGATTGATTAGAGGGTGAGAGTGTGTGTGTGTGGTTTGATTAGAGGGTGAGTGTGTGTGTGTGTGGATTGATTAGAGGGTGAGAGTATGTGTGTGGATTGATTAGGGGGTGAGAGTGTGTGTGTGTGGATTGATTAGAGGGTGAGAGTGTGTGTGTGTGGATTGATTAGAGGGTGAGAGTGTGTGTGTGGATTGATTAGAGGGTGAGTGTGTGTGTGTTTGGATTGATTAGAGGGTGAGAGTGTGTGTGTGTGGTTTGATTAGAGGGTGAGTGTGTGTGTGTGTGGATTGATTAGAGGGTGAGAGTATGTGTGTGGATTGATTAGAGGGTGAGAGTGTGTGTGTGTGGATTGATTAGAGGGTGAGAGTGTGTGTGTGTGGATTGATTTTGGGGGTGAGAGTGTGTGTGTGTGGATTGATTAGAGGGTGAGAGTGTGTGTGTGTGGATTGATTAGAGGGTGAGTGTGTGTGTGTGGATTGATTAGAGGGTGAGAGTGTGTGTGTGTGGATTGATTAGAGGGTGAGAGTGTGTGTGTGGATTGATTAGGGGGTGAGAGTGTGAGTGTGTGGATTGATTAGAGGGTGAGAGTGTGTGTGTGTGGATTGATTTTGGGGGTGAGAGCGTGTGTGTGTGGATTGATTTTCGGGGTGAGAGTTTGTGTGTGGATTGATTTTCGGGGTGAGAGTGTGTGTGTGGATTGATTTTGGGGGTGAGAGTGTGTGTGTGTGGATTGATTAGGGGGTGAGAGTGTGAGTGTGTGGATTGATTAGAGGGTGAGAGTGTGTGTGTGTGGATTGATTGGAGGGTGAGAGTGTGTGTGTGTGGATTGATTTTCGGGGTGAGAGTGTGAGTGTGGATTGATTTTGGGGGTGAGAGCGTGTGTGTGTGGATTGATTTTCGGGGTGAGAGTGTGTGTGTGGATTGATTTTGGGGGTGAGAGTGTGTGTGTGTGGATTGATTAGGGGGTGAGAGTGTGAGTGTGTGGATTGATTAGAGGGTGAGAGTGTGTGTGTGTGGATTGATTAGAGGGTGAGAGTGTGTGTGTGTGGATTGATTTTGGGGTGAGAGTGTGAGTGTGTGGATTGATTAGAGGGTGAGTGTGAGTGTGGATTGATTAGAGGGTGAGAGTGTGAGTGTGTGGATTGATTAGAGGGTGAGAGTGTGTGAGTGTGGATTGATTAGAGGGTGAGAGTGTGTGTGTGGATTGATTAGGGGGTGAGAGTGTGTGTGTGTGGATTGATTAGAGGGTGAGAGTGTGTGTGTGTGGATTGATTAGAGGGTGAGTGTGTGTGTGTGTGGATTGATTAGAGGGTGAGTGTGTGTGTGTGGATTGATTAGAGGGTGAGAGTGTGTGTGTGTGGATTGATTAGAGGGTGAGAGTGTGTGTGTGTGGATTGATTAGAGGGTGAGTGTGTGTGTGGATTGATTAGAGGGTGAGAGTGTGAGTGTGTGGATTGATTAGGGGGTGAGAGTGTGTGTGTGTGGATTGATTAGAGGGTGAGAGTGTGTGTGTGGATTGATTAGAGGGTGAGAGTGTGTGTGTGTGGATTGATTAGAGGGTGAGTGTGTGTGTGTGTGGATTGATTAGAGGGTGAGAGTGTGTGTGTGTGGATTGATTAGGGGGTGAGAGTGTGCGTGTGGATTGATTAGAGGGTGAGAGTGTGTGTGTGTGGATTGATTAGAGGGTGAGAGTGTGTGTGTGTGGATTGATTAGAGGTTGAGTGTGTGTGTGGATTGATTAGAGGGTGAGTGTGTGTGTGTGTGTGGATTGATTAGGGGGTGAGAGTGTGTGTGTGTGGATTGATTAGAGGGTGAGAGTGTGTGTGTGTGGATTGATTAGAGGGTGAGAGTGTGTGTGTGTGTGGATTGATTAGGGGGTGAGAGTGTGTGTGTGTGGATTGATTAGAGGGTGAGAGTGTGTGTGTGTGGATTGATTAGAGGGTGAGAGTGTGTGTGTGTGGATTGATTAGAGGGTGAGTGTGTGTGTGTGTGGATTGATTAGACGGTGAGAGTGTGTGTGTGTGGATTGATTAGAGGGTGAGAGTGTGTGTGTGTGGACTGATTAGAGGGTGAGAGTGTGTGTGTGTGGATTGATTAGAGGGTGAGAGTGTGTGTGTGGATTGATTAGAGGGTGAGAGTGTGTGTGTGTGGATTGATTAGAGGGTGAGAGAGTGTGTGTGGATTGATTAGACGGTGAGAGTGTGTGTGTGTGGATTGATTAGGGGGTGAGAGTGTGTGTGTGTGGATTGATTAGAGGGTGAGTGTGTGTGTGTGGACTGATTAGAGGGTGAGAGTGTGTGTGTGTTGATTGATTAGAGGGTGAGAGTGTGTGTGTGTGGACTGATTAGAGGGTGAGAGTGAGTGTGTGTGGACTGATTAGAGGGTGAGAGTGTGTGTGTGTTGATTGATTAGAGGGTGAGAGTGTGTGTGTGTGGATGGATTTGAGGGTGAGAGACTGTTTGTGGATTGATTAGAGGGTGAGAGTGTGTGTGTGTGGATTGATTAGAGGGTGAGAGTGTGTGTGTGTGGGTTGATTAGAGGGTGAGAGAGTGTGTGTGGATTGATTAGAGGGTGAGAGTTTGTGTGTGTGGATTGATTAGGGGGTGAGAGTGTGTGTGTGTGGACTGATTAGAGGGTGAGAGTGAGTGTGTGTGGACTGATTAGAGGGTGAGAGTGTGTGTGTGTTGATTGATTAGAGGGTGAGAGTGTGTGTGTGTGGATTGATTAGAGGGTGAGAGACTGTGTGTGGATTGATTAGAGGGTGAGAGTGTGTGTGTGTGGATTGATTAGAGGGTGAGAGTGTGTGTGTGTGGGTTGATTAGAGGGTGAGAGACTGTGTGTGGATTGATTAGAGGGTGAGAGTGTGTGTGTGTGGATTGATTAGAGGGTGAGAGTGTGTGTGTGTGGGTTGATTAGAGGGTGAGAGAGTGTGTGTGGATTGATTAGAGGGTGAGAGTGAGTGTGTGTGGACTGATTAGAGGGTGAGAGTGTGTGTGTGTGTGGATTGATTAGAGGGTGAGAGTGTGTGTGTGTGGATTGATTCGGGGGTGAGAGTGTGTGTGTGTGGACTGATTAGAGGGTGAGAGTGAGTGTGTGTGGACTGATTAGAGGGTGAGAGTGTGTGTGTGTTGATTGATTAGAGGGTGAGAGTGTGTGTGTGTGGATTGATTAGAGGGTGAGAGACTGTGTGTGGATTGATTAGAGGGTGAGAGTGTGTGTGTGTGGATTGATTAGAGGGTGAGAGTGTGTGTGTGTGGGTTGATTAGAGGGTGAGAGAGTGTGTGTGGATTGATTAGAGGGTGAGAGTTTGTGTGTGTGGATTGATTAGAGGGTGAGAGTGTGTGTGTGTGGATTGATTAGAGGGTGAGAGTGTGTGTGTGTGGATTGATTAGAGGGTGAGAGAGTGTGTGTGGACTGATTAGAGGGTGAGAGTGTGTGTGTGTGGATTGATTAGAGGGTGAGAGTGTGTGTGTGTGGATTGATTAGAGGGTGAGAGAGTGTTTGTGGATTGATTAGAGGGTGAGAGTGTGTGTGTGTGGATTGATTAGAGGATGAGAGTGTGTGTGTGTGGATTGATTAGAGGGTGAGAGTGTGTGTGTGTGGATTGATTAGAGGGTGAGAGTGTGTGTGTGTGTGGAATGATTAGAGGGTGAGAGTGTGTGTGTGTGGATTGATTAGAGGGTGAGAGTGTGTGTGTGGATTGATTAGAGGGTGAGAGTGTGTGTGTGTGGATTGATTAGAGGGTGAGAGTGTGTGTGTGTGGATTGATTAGGGGGTGAGAGTGTGTGTGTGTGGATTGATTAGAGGGTGAGAGTGTGTGTGTGTGGATTGATTAGAGGGTGAGAGTGTGTGTGTGGATTGATTAGAGGGTGAGAGTGTGTGTGTGTGGATTGATTAGAGGGTGAGAGTGTGTGTGTGTGGATTGATTAGAGGGTGAGAGTGTGTGTGTGGATTGATTAGAGGGTGAGTGTGTGTGTGTGTGGATTGATTAGAGGGTGAGAGTGTGTGTGTGTAGTTTGATTAGAGGGTGAGAGTGTGTGTGTGTGGATTGATTAGAGGGTGAGTGTGTGTGTGTGTGGATTGATTAGAGGGTGAGAGTGTGTGTGTGTGGTTTGATTAGAGGGTGAGAGAGTGTGTGTGTAGATTGATTAGAGGGTGAGTGTGTGTGTGTGTGGATTGATTAGAGGGTGAGTGCGTGTGTGGATTGATTAGTGGGTGAGAGTGTGTGTGTGGATTGATTAGAGGATGAGAGTGTGTGTGTGGATTGATTTTGGGGGTGAGAGTGTGTGTGTGTGGATTGATTTTCGGGGTGAGAGTGTGTGTGTGGATTGATTTTGGGGGTGAGAGTGTATGTGTGTGGATTGACTTTGGGGTTGAGAGTGTGAGTGTGGATTGATTAGAGGGTGAGAGTGTTAGTGTGGATTGATTAGATGGTGAGAGTGTGTGTGTGTGGATTGATTAGAGGGTGAGAGTGTGTGTGTGTGTGTGGATTGATTTTGGGGGTGAGAGTGTGTGTGGATTGATCAGATGGTGAGAGTGTGTGTGTGTGGATTGATTAGAGGGTGAGAGTGTGTGTGTGTGGATTGATTAGAGGGTGAGAGTGTGTGTGTGTATTGATTAGGGGGTGAGAGTGTGTGTGTGTGGATTGATTAGAGGGTGAGAGTGTGTGTGTGTGGATTGATTAGAGGGAGAGTGTGTGTGGATTGATCAGATGGTGAGAGTGTGTGTGTGTGGATTGATTAGGGGGTGAGAGTGTGTGTGGATTGATCAGATGGTGAGAGTGTGTGTGTGTGTGGATTGATTAGAGGGTGAGAGTGTGTGTGTGTGGACTGATTAGAGGGTGAGAGAGTGTGTGTGTGGATTGATTTTGGGGGTGAGATTGTGAGTGTGGTTTGATTAGAGGGCGAGAGTGTGTGTGTGTGGATTGATTGGAGGGTGAGAGTGTGTGTGTGTGGATTGATTAGGGGGTGAGAGTGTGTGTGGATTGATCAGATGGTGAGAGTGTGTGTGTGTGTGGATTGATTAGAGGGTGAGAGTGTGTGTGTGTGGACTGATTAGAGGGTGAGAGTGTGTGTGTGGATTGATTAGGGGGTGAGAGTGTGTGTGGATTGATCAGATGGTGAGAGTGTGTGTGTGTGTGGATTGATTAGAGGGTGAGAGTGTGTGTGTGTGGACTGATTAGAGGGTGAGAGTGTGTGTGTGGATTGATTAGGGGGTGAGAGTGTATGTGTGTGGATTGATTAGAGGGTGAGAGTGTGTGTGTGTGGATTGATTAGAGGGTGAGCGTGTGTGTGTGTGGATTGATTAGAGGGTGAGAGTGTGTGTGTGTGGACTGATTAGACGGTGAGAGTGTGTGTGTGTGGATTGATTAGAGGGTGAGCGTGTGTGTGTGGATTGATTAGAGGGTGAGAGTGTGTGTGTGTGGATTGATTAGAGGGTGAGAGTGTGTGTGTGTGGACTGATTAGACGGTGAGAGTGTGTGTGTGTGGATTGATTAGGGGGTGAGAGTGTGTGTGTGTGGATTTATTAGAGGGTGAGTGTGTGTGTGTGGACTGATTAGAGGGTGAAAGTGTGTGTGTGTGGATTGATTAGAGGGTGAGAGTGTGTGTGTGTGGATTGATTAGAGGGTGAGAGAGTGTGTGTGGATTGATTAGAGGGTGAGAGTGTGTGTGTGTGGATTGATTAGGGGGTGAGAGTGTGTGTGTGTGGATTGATTAGAGGGTGCGAGTGTGTGTGTGTGGATTGATTAGAGGGTGAGAGTGTGAGTGTGTGGATTGATTAGAGGGTGAGAGTGTGTGTGTGTGGATTGATTAGAGGGTGCGAGTGTGTGTGTGTGAATTGATTAGAGGGTGAGAGTGTGAGTGTGTGGATTGATTAGAGGGTGAGAGTGTGTGTGTGTGGATTGATTAGAGGGTGAGAGTGCGTGTGTGTGGATGGATTAGAGGGTGAGAGTGTGTGTGTGTGGATTGATTAGAGGGTGTGTGTGTGTGGATTGATTTTGGGGGTGAGAGTGTGAGTGTGGATTGATTAGAGGGTGAGAGTGTGAGTGTGGATTGATTAGAGGGTGAGAGTGTGTGTGTGTGGATTGAGTAGAGTGTGAGAGTGCGTGTGTGTGGATTGATTAGAGGGTGAGAGTGTGAGTGTGGATTGATTAGAGGGTGTGTGTGTGTGGATTGATTTTGGGGGTGAGAGTGTGAGTGTGGATTGATTAGAGGGTGAGAGTGTGAGTGTGGATTGATTAGAGGGTGAGAGTGTGTGTGTGTGGATTGAGTAGAGTGTGAGAGTGCGTGTGTGTGGATTGATTAGAGGGTGAGAGTGTTAGTGTGGATTGATTAGAGGGTGATTGTGTGTGTGTGTGGATTGATTTTGGGGTTGAGAGTGTGAGTGTGGATTGATTAGATGGTGAGAGTGTGTGTGTGTGTGGATTGATTAGAGGGTGAGAGTGTGTGTGTGTGGATTGATTTTGGGGGTGAGATTGTGAGTGTGGATTGATTAGAGGGTGAGAGTGTGTGTGTGGATTGATTGGAGGGTGAGAGTGTGTGTGTGTGGATTGATTAGGGAGTGAGAGTGTGTGTGTGTGTGGATTGATTAGAGGGTGAGCGTGTGTTTGTGTGGATTGATTAGAGGGTGAGAGTGTGTGTGTGTGGACTGATTAGACGGTGAGAGTGTGTGTGTGTGGATTGATTAGAGGGTGAGCGTGTGTGTGTGTGGATTGATTAGAGGGTGAGAGTGTGTGTGTGTGGACTGATTAGACGGTGAGAGTGTGTGTGTGTGGATTGATTAGAGGGTGAGCGTGTGTGTGTGTGGATTGATTAGAGGGTGAGAGTGTGTGTGTGTGGATTGATTAGAGGGTGAGAGTGTGTGTGTGTGGATTGATTAGGGGGTGAGTGTGTGTGTGTGTGGACTGATTAGACGGTGAGAGTGTGTGTGTGCGGATTGATTAGGGGGTGAGAGTGTGTGTGTGTGGATTGATTAGACGCAGAGAGTGTGTGTGTGTGGATTGATTAGGGGGTGAGAGTGTGTGTGTGTGGATTGATTAGAGGGTGAGAGTGTGTGTGTGTGGACTGATTAGAGGGTGAGAGTGTGTGTGTGTGGATTGATTAGAGGGTGAGAGTGTGTGTGTGTGGATTGATTAGAGGGTGAGAGAGTGTGTGTGGATTGATTAGAGGGTGAGAGTGTGTGTGTGTGTGGATTGATTAGACGGTGAGAGTGTGTGTGTGTGGATTGATTAGGGGGTGAGAGTGTGTGTGTGTGGATTGATTAGAGGGTGAGAGTGTGTGTGTGTGGACTGATTAGAGGGTGAGAGTGTGTGTGTGTGGATTGATTAGAGGGTGAGAGTGTGTGTGTGTGGATTGATTAGAGGGTGAGAGAGTGTGTGTGGATTGATTAGAGGGTGAGAGTGTGTGTGTGTGTGGATTGATTAGACGGTGAGAGTGTGTGTGTGTGGACTGATTAGAGGGTGAGAGTGTGTGTGTGTGGACTGATTAGAGGGTGAGAGTGTGTGTGTGTGGATTGATTAGAGGGTGAGAGTGTGTGTGTGTGGATTGATTAGAGGGTGAGAGAGTGTGTGTGGATTGATTAGAGGGTGAGAGTGTGTGTGTGTGTGGATTGATTAGACGGTGAGAGTGTGTGTGTGTGGATTGATTAGGGGGTGAGAGTGTGTGTGTGTGGATTGATTAGAGGGTGAGAGTGTGAGTGTGTGGATTGATTAGAGGGTGAGAGTGTGTGTGTGTGGATTGATTAGATGGTGGGAGTGTGTGTGTGTGGATTGATTAGAGGGTGAGAGTGTGTGTGTGTGGATTGATTAGAGGGTGAGAGTGTGTGTGTGTGGATTGATTAGAGGGTGAGAGTGCGTGTGTGTGGATTGATTAGAGGGTGAGAGTGTGAGTGTGGATTGATTAGAGGGTGAGTGTGTGTGCGTGTGGATTGATTTTGGGGGTGAGAGTGTGAGTGTGGATTGATTAGAGGGTGAGAGTGTGAGTGTGGATTGATTAGAGGGTGAGAGTGTGTGTGTGTGGATTGATTAGAGTGTGAGAGTGTGTGTGTGTGGATTCATTAGAGGGTGAGAGTGTTAGTGTGGATTGATTAGAGGGTGATTGTGTGTGTGTGTGGATTGATTTTGGGGTTGAGAGTGTGAGTGTGGATTGATTAGAGGGTGAGAGTGTGAGTGTGGATTGATTAGATGGTGAGAGTGTGTGTGTGTGGATTTATTAGAGGGTGAGAGTGTGTGTGTGTGGATTGATTTTGGGGGTGAGATTGTGAGTGTGGATTGATTAGAGGGTGAGAGTGGGTGTGTGTGGATTGATTGGAGGGTGAGAGTGTGTGTGTGTGGATTGATTAGGGGGTGAGAGTGTGTGTGGATTGATCAGATGGTGAGAGTGTGTGTGTGTGGATTGATTAGAGCGTGAGAGTGTGTGTGTGTGGACTGATTAGAGGGTGAGAGTGTGTGTGTGGATTGATTAGGGGGTGAGAGTGTGTGTGTGTGGATTGATTAGAGGGTGAGCGTGTGTGTGTGTGGATTGATTAGAGGGTGAGAGTGTGTGTGTGTGGACTGATTAGACGGTGAGAGTGTGTGTGTGTGGATTGATTAGAGGGTGAGCGTGTGTGTGTGTGGATTGATTAGAGGCTGAGAGTATGTGTGTGTGGACTGATTAGACGGTGAGAGTGTGTGTGTGTGGATTGATTAGAGGGTGAGCGTGTGTGTGTGTGGATTGATTAGAGGGTGAGAGTGTGTGTGTGTGGATTGATTAGAGGGTGAGAGTGTGTGTGTGTGGATTGATTAGGGGGTGAGTGTGTGTGTGTGTGGACTGATTAGACGGTGAGAGTGTGTGTGTGTGGATTGATTCGGGGGTGAGAGTGTGTGTGTGTGGATTGATTAGAGGGTGAGTGTGTGTGTGTGTGGACTGATTAGAGGGTGAGAGTGTGTGTGTGTGGATTGATTAGAGGGTGAGAGTGTGTGTGTGTGGATTGATTAGAGGGTGAGAGAGTGTGTGTGGATTGATTAGAGGGTGAGAGTGTGTGTGTGTGTGGATTGATTAGACGGTGAGAGTGTGTGTGTGTGGATTGATTAGGGGGTGAGAGTGTGTGTGTGTGGATTGATTAGAGGGTGAGAGTGTGTGTGTGTGGATTGATTAGAGGGTGCGAGTGTGTGTGTGTGGATTGATTAGAGGGTGAGAGTGTGAGTGTGTGGATTGATTAGAGGGTGAGAGTGTGTGTGTGTGGATTGATTAGAGGGTGCGAGTGTGTGTGTGTGGATTGATTAGAGGGTGAGAGTGTGAGTGTGTGGATTGATTAGAGAGTGAGAGTGTGTGTGTGTGGATTGATTAGAGGGTGAGAGTGCGTGTGTGTGGATTGATTAGAGGGTGAGAGTGTGTGTGTGTGGATTGATTTTGGGGGTGAGAGTGTGAGTGTGGATTGATTAGAGGGTGAGAGTGTGAGTGTGGATTGATTAGAGGGTGAGAGTGTGTGTGTGTGGATTGATTAGAGTGTGAGAGTGCGTGTGTGTGGATTGATTAGAGGGTGAGAGTGTTAGTGTGGATTGATTAGAGGGTGATTGTGTGTGTGTGTGGATTGATTTTGGGGTTGAGAGTGTGAGTGTGGATTGATTAGAGGGTGAGAGTGTGTGTGTGTGGATTGATTAGAGGGTGAGCGTGTGTGTGTGGATTGATTAGGGGGTGAGAGAGTGTGTGTGTGGATTGATTAGAGGGTGAGCGTGTGTGTGTGTGGATTGATTAGACGGTGAGAGTGTGTGTGTGTGGATTGATTAGAGGGTGAGCGTGTGTGTGTGTGGATTGATTAGAGGGTGAGAGTGTGTGTGTGTGGATTGATTAGAGGGTGAGAGTGTGTGTGTGTGGATTGATTAGGGGGTGAGTGTTTGTGTTTGTGGACTGATTAGACGGTGAGAGTGTGTGTGTGGATTGATTAGGGGGTGAGAGTGTGTGTGTGTGGATTGATTAGACGGTGAGTGTGTGTGTGTCTGGATTGATTAGGGGGTGAGTGTGTGTGTGTGTGGATTGATTAGAGGGTGAGAGTGTGTGTGTGTGGACTGATTAGAAGGTGAGAGTGTGTGTGTGTAGATTGATTAGAGGGTGAGAGTGTGTGTGTGGATTGATTAGAGGGTGAGAGAGTGTGTGTGGATTGATTAAAGGGTGAGAGTGTGTGTGTGTGTGGATTGATTAGACGGTGAGAGTGTGTGTGTGTGGATTGATTAGGGGGTGAGAGTGTGTGTGTGTGGATTGATTAGAGGGTGAGAGTGTGTGTGTGTGGATTGATTAGAGGGTGAGAGTGTGTGTGTGTGGATTGATTAGAGGGTGAGAGAGTGTGTGTGGATTGATTAGAGGGTGAGAGTTTGTGTGTGTGTGGATTGATTAGAGGGTGAGAGAGTGTGTGTGGATTGATTAGAGGGTGAGAGTTTGTGTGTGTGTGGATTGATTAGAGGGTGAGAGAGTGTGTGTGGATTGATTAGAGGGTGAGAGTGTGTGTGTGTGGATTGATTAGAGGGTGAGAGTGTGTGTGTGTTGATTGATTAGAGGGTGAGAGTGTGTGTGTGTGTGGATTGATTAGAGGGTGAGAGTGTGTGTGTGTGGATTGATTAGAGGGTGAGAGAGTGTGTGTGGATTGATTAGAGGGTGAGAGTTTGTGTGTGTGTGGATTGATTAGAGGGTGAGAGAGTGTGTGTGGATTGATTAGAGGGTGAGAGTGTGTGTGTGTGGATTGATTAGAGGGTGAGAGTGTGTGTGTGTTGATTGATTAGAGGGTGAGAGTGTGTGTGTGTGTGGATTGATTAGAGGGTGAGAGAGTGTGTGTGGATTGATTAGAGGGTGAGAGTGTGTGTGTGTGGATTGATTAGAGGGTGAGAGTGTGTGTGTGTGGATTGATTAGAGGGTGAGAGAGTGTGTGTGGATTGATTAGAGGGTGAGAGTTTGTGTGTGTGGATTGATTAGAGGGTGAGAGAGTGTGTGTGGACTGATTAGAGGGTGAGAGTGTGTGTGTGTGGATTGATTAGAGGGTGAGAGTGTGTGTGTGTGGATTGATTAGAGGGTGAGAGAATGTGTGTGAATTGATTAGAGGGTGAGAGTGTGTGTGTGTGGATTGATTAGAGGGTGAGAGTGTGTGCGTGTGGATTGATTAGATGGTGAGAGTGTGTGTGTGTGTGGATTGCTTAGAGGGTGAGAGTGTGTGTGTGTGGATTGATTAGAGGGTGAGAGTGTGTGTGTGGATTGATTAGAGGGTGAGAGTGTGTGTGTGTGGATTGATTAGAGGGTGAGTGTGTGTGTGTGTGGATTGATTAGAGGGTGAGAGTGTGTGTGTGGATTGATTAGAGGGTGAGTGTGTGTGTGTGTGGATTGATTAGAGGGTGAGAGTGTGTGTGTGTGGTTTGATTAGAGGGTGAGTGTGTGTGTGTGTGGATTGATTAGAGGGTGAGTGTGTGTGTGTGTGGATTGACTAGAGGGTGAGAGTGTGTGTGTGTGGTTTGATTAGAGGGTGAGTGTGTGTGTGTGTGGATTGATTAGAGGGTGAGTGTGTGTGTGGATTGATTAGTGGGTGAGAGTGTGTGTGTGGATTGATTAGAGGATGAGAGTGTGTGTGGATTGATTTTGGGGGTGAGAGTGTGTGTGTGGATTGATTTTGGGGGTGAGAGTGTGTGTGTGTGGATTGATTTTGGGGTTGAGTGTGTGAGTGTGGATTGATTAGAGGGTGAGAGTGTGAGTGTGGATTGATTAGATGGTGAGAGTGTGTGTGTGTGGATTGATTAGAGGGTGAGAGTGTGTGTGTGGATTGATTAGATGGTGAGAGTGTGTGTGTGTGGATTGATTAGGGGGTGAGAGTGTGTGTGGATTGATCAGATGGTGAGAGTGTGTGTGTGTGGACTGATTAGAGGGTGAGAGTGTGTGTGTGTGGACTGATTAGAGGGTGAGAGTGTGTGTGTGGATTGATTAGGGGGTGAGAGTGTGTGTGTGTGGATTGATTAGAGGGTGAGAGTGTGTGTGTGTGGATTGATTAGAGGGTGAGCGTGTGTGTGTGTGGATTGATTTTGGGGGTGAGATTGTGAGTGTGGATTGATTAGAGGGTGAGAGTGTGTGTGTGTGGATTGATTGGAGGGTGAGAGTGTGTGTGTGTGGATTGATTAGGGGGTGAGAGTGTGTGTGGATTGATCAGATGGTGAGAGTGTGTGTGTGTGGATTCATTAGAGGGTGAGAGTGTTAGTGTGGATTGATTAGAGGGTGATTGTGTGTGTGTGTGGATTGATTTTGGGGTTGAGAGTGTGAGTGTGGATTGATTAGAGGGTGAGAGTGTGAGTGTGGATTGATTAGATGGTGAGAGTGTGTGTGTGTGGATTAATTAGAGGGTGAGAGTGTGTGTGTGTGGATTGATTTTGGGGGTGAGATTGTGAGTGTGGATTGATTAGAGGGTGAGAGTGTGTGTGTGGATTGATTGGAGGGTGAGAGTGTGTGTGTGGATTGATTAGGGGGTGAGAGTGTGTGTGGATTGATCAGATGGTGAGAGTGTGTGTGTGTGGATTGATTAGAGCGTGAGAGTTTGTGTGTGTGGACTGATTAGAGGGTGAGAGTGTGTGTGTGGATTGATTAGGGGGTGAGAGTGTGTGTGTGTGGATTGATTAGAGGGTGAGCGTGTGTGTGTGTGGATTGATTAGAGGGTCAGAGTGTGTGTGTGTGGACTGATTAGACGGTGAGAGTGTGTGTGTGTGGATTGATTAGAGGGTGAGCGTGTGTGTGTGTGGATTGATTAGAGGGTGAGAGTGTGTGTGTGTGGACTGATTAGACGGTGAGAGTGTGTGTGTGTGGATTGATTAGAGGGTGAGCGTGTGTGTGTGTGGATTGATTAGAGGGTGAGAGTGTGTGTGTGTGGATTGATTAGAGGGTGAGAGTGTGTGTGTGTGGATTGATTAGGGGGTGAGTGTGTGTGTGTGTGGACTGATTAGACGGTGAGAGTGTGTGTGTGTGGATTGATTAGGGGGTGAGAGTGTGTGTGTGTGGATTGATTAGAGGGTGAGTGTGTGTGTGTGTGGACTGATTAGAGGGTGAGAGTGTGTGTGTGTGGATTGATTAGGGGGTGAGAGTGTGTGTGTGTGGATTGATTAGAGGGTGAGAGTGTGTGTGTGTGTGGATTGATTAGACGGTGAGTGTGTGTGTGTGTGGATTGATTAGAGGGTGAGAGTGTGTGTGTGGATTGATTAGAGGGTGCGAGTGTGTGTGTGTGGATTGATTAGAGGGTGAGAGTGTGAGTGTGTGGATTGATTAGGGGGTGAGAGTGTGTGTGTGTGGATTGATTAGAGGGTGAGAGTGCGTGTGTGTGGATTGATTAGAGGGTGAGAGTGTGTGTGTGTGGATTGATTAGAGGGTGAGAGTGTGTGTGTGTGGATTGATTAGAGGGTGAGAGTGTGTGTGTGTGGATTGATTAGAGGGTGCGAGTGTGTGTGTGTGGATTGATTAGAGGGTGAGAGTGTGTGTGTGTGTGGATTGATTAGAGGGTGCGAGTGTGTGTGTGTGGATTGATTAGAGGGTGAGAGTGTGTGTGTGTGGATTGATTAGAGGGTGCGAGTGTGTGTGTGTGGATTGATTAGAGGGTGAGAGTGTGAGTGTGTGGATTGATTAGGGGGTGAGAGTGTGTGTGTGTGGATTGATTAGAGGGTGAGCGTGTGTGTGTGTGGATTGATTAGAGAGTGAGAGTGTGTGTGTGTGGATTGATTAGAGGGTGAGAGTGCGTGTGTGTGGATTGATTAGAGGGTGAGAGTGTGAGTGTGGATTGATTAGAGGGTGAGTGTGTGTGTGTGTGTGGATTGATTTTGGGGGTGAGAGTGTGAGTGTGGATTGATTAGAGGGTGAGAGTGTGTGTGTGGATTGATTAGACGGTGAGAGTGTGTGTGTGTGGATTGATTAGAGGGTGAGCGTGTGTGTGTGTGGATTGATTAGAGGGTGAGAGTGTGTGTGTGTGAATTGATTAGAGGGTGAGAGTGTGTGTGTGTGGATTGATTAGAGGGTGAGAGTGTGTGTGTGTGGATTGATTAGGGGGTGAGAGTGTGTGTGTGTGGATTGATTAGACGGTGAGAGTGTGTGTGTGTGGATTGATTAGGGGGTGAGTGTGTGTGTGTGTGGATTGATTAGAGGGTGAGAGTGTGTGTGTGTGGACTGATTAGAGGGTGAGAGTGTGTGTGTGTAGATTGATTAGAGGGTGAGAGTGTGTGTGTGTGGATTGATTAGAGGGTGAGAGAGTGTGTGTGGATTGATTAAAGGGTGAGAGTGTGTGTGTGTGTGGATTGATTAGACGGTGAGAGTGTGTGTGTGTGGATTGATTAGGGGGTGAGAGTGTGTGTGTGTGTGGATTGATTAGAGGGTGAGAGTGTGTGTGTGTGGACTGATTAGAGGGTGAGAGTGTGTGTGTGTGGATTGATTAGAGGGTGAGAGTGTGTGTGTGTGGACTGATTAGGGGGTGAGAGTGTGTGTGTGTTGATTGATTAGAGGGTGAGAGTGTGTGTGTGTGTGGATTGATTAGAGGGTGAGAGAGTGTGTGTGGATTGATTAGAGGGTGAGAGTGTGTGTGTGTGGATTGATTAGAGGGTGAGAGTGTGTGTGTGTGGATTGATTAGAGGGTGAGAGAGTGTGTGTGGATTGATTAGAGGGTGAGAGTTTGTGTGTGTGGATTGATTAGAGGGTGAGAGTGTGTGTGTGGACTGATTAGAGGGTGAGAGTGTGTGTGTGTGGATTGATTCGAGGGTGAGAGTGTGTGTGTGTGGATTGATTAGAGGGTGAGAGAGTGTGTGTGGATTGATTAGAGGGTGAGAGTGTGTGTGTGTGGATTGATTAGAGGATGAGAGTGTGTGTGTGTGGATTGATTAGAGGGTGAGAGTGTGTGTGTGGATTGATTAGACGGTGAGAGTGTGTGTGTGTGTGGATTGCTTAGAGGGTGAGTGTGTGTGTGTGTGGATTGATTAGAGGGTGAGAGTGTGTGTGTGGATTGATTAGAGGGTGAGAGTGTGTGTGTGTGGATTGATTAGAGGGTGAGAGAGTGTGTGTGGATTGATTAGAGGGTGAGAGTGTGTGTGTGTGGATTGATTAGAGGATGAGAGTGTGTGTGTGTGGATTGATTAGAGGGTGAGAGTGTGTGTGTGGATTGATTAGAGGGTGAGAGTGTGTGTGTGTGTGGATTGCTTAGAGGGTGAGAGTGTGTGTGTGTGGATTGATTAGAGGGTGAGAGTGTGTGTGTGGATTGATTAGAGGGTGAGAGTGTGTGTGTGTGGATTGATTAGAGGGTGAGAGTGTGTGTGTGTGTGGATTGATTAGAGGGTGAGAGTGTGTGTGTGTGGTTTGATTAGAGGGTGAGTGTGTGTGTGTGTGGATTGATTAGAGGGTGAGTGTGTGTGTGTGTGGATTGATTAGAGGGTGAGAGTGTGTGTGTGTGGTTTGATTAGAGGGTGAGTGTGTGTGTGTGTGGATTGATTAGAGGGTGAGTGTGTGTGTGGATTGATTAGTGGGTGAGAGTGTGTGTGTGGATTGATTAGAGGATGAGAGTGTGTGTGGATTGATTTTGGGGGTGAGAGTGTGTGTGTGTGGATTGATTTTCGGGGTGAGAGTGTGTGTGTGGATTGATTTTGTGGGTGAGAGTGTGTGTGTGTGGATTGATTTTGAGGTTGAGTGTGTGAGTGTGGATTGATTAGAGGGTGAGAGTGTGAGTGTGGATTGATTAGATGGTGAGAGTGTGTGTGTGTGGATTGATTAGAGTGTGAGAGTGTGTGTGTGTGGATTGATTAGATGGTGAGAGTGTGTGTGTGTGTGGATTGATTAGGGGGTGAGAGTGTGTGTGGATTGATCAGATGATGAGAGTGTGTGTGTGTGGACTGATTAGAGGGTGAGAGTGTGTGTGTGGATTGATTAGGGGGTGAGAGTGTGTGTGTGTGGATTGATTAGAGGGTGAGAGTGTGTGTGTGTGGATTGATTAGAGGGTGAGCGTGTGTGTGTGTGGATTGATTTTGGGGGTGAGATTGTGAGTGTGGATTGATTAGAGGGTGAGAGTGTGTGTGTGTGGATTGATTGGAGGGTGAGAGTGTTTGTGTGTGGATTGATTAGGGGGTGAGAGTGTGTGTGGATTGATCAGATGGTGAGAGTGTGTGTGTGTGGATTGATTAGAGGGTGAGAGTGTGTGTGTGTGGACTGATTAGAGGGTGAGAGTGTGTGTGTGTGGATTGATTAGAGGGTGAGAGTGTGTGTGTGTGGATTGATTAGAGGGTGAGTGTGTGTGTGTGTGGATTGATTAGAGGGTGAGTGTGTGTGTGGATTGATTAGTGGGTGAGAGTGTGTGTGTGGATTGATTAGAGGATGAGAGTGTGTGTGGATTGATTTTGGGGGTGAGAGTGTGTGTGTGTGGAATGATTTTCGGGGTGAGAGTGTGTGTGTGGATTGATTTTGGGGGTGAGAGTGTGTGTGTGTGGATTGATTAGAGGGTGAGAGTGTGTGTGTGTGGATTGATTAGATGGTGAGAGTGTGTGTGTGTGTGGA
Source organism: Heterodontus francisci (assembly GCF_036365525.1). NCBI lineage: Eukaryota > Metazoa > Chordata > Chondrichthyes > Heterodontiformes > Heterodontidae > Heterodontus > Heterodontus francisci. The sequence goes on from NW_027140722.1 coordinate 57,936, forward strand.
TTGATTAGATGGTGAGAGTGTGTGTGTGTGTGGATTGATTAGGGGGTGAGAGTGTGTGTGGATTGATCAGATGGTGAGAGTGTGTGTGTGTGGATTGATTAGGGGTGAGAGTGTGTGTGTGTGGATTGATTAGGGGGTGAGAGTGTGTGTGTGTGGATTGATTAAAGGGTGAGAGTGTGTGTGTGTGGATTGATTAGAGGGTGAGCGTGTGTGTGTGTGGATTGATTAGAGGGTGAGAGTGTGTGTGTGTGGATTGATTAGAGGGTGAGAGTGTGTGTGTGTGGATTGATTAGAGGGTGAGAGTGTGTGTGTGTGGATTGATTAGAGGGTGAGCGTGTGTGTGTGTGGATTGATTAGAGGGTGAGAGTGTGTGTGTGTGGATTGATTAGAGGGTGAGAGTGTGTGTGTGTGGATTGATTAGAGGGTGAGTGTGTGTGTGTTTGGATTGATTAGAGGGTGAGAGTGTGTGTGTGTGGTTTGATTAGAGGGTGAGAGTGTTAGTGTGGATTGATTAGAGGGTGAGAGTGTGTGTGTGTGGATTGATTTTGGGGTTGAGAGTGTGAGTGTGGATTGATTAGAGGGTGAGAGTGTGAGTGTGGATTGATTAGATGGTGAGAGTGTGTGTGTGTGGATTGATTAGAGGGTGAGAGTGTGTGTGTGTGGATTGATTTTGGGGGTGAGATTGTGAGTGTGGATTGATTAGAGGGTCAGAGTGGGTGTGTGTGGATTGATTGGAGGGTGAGAGTGTGTGTGTGTGGATTGATTAGGGGGTGAGAGTTTGTGTGGATTGATCAGATGGTGAGAGTGTGTGTGTGTGGATTGATTAGAGGGTGAGAGTGTGTGTGTGGATTGATTAGGGGGTGAGAGTGTGTGTGTGTGGATTGATTAGAGGGTGAGCGTGTGTGTGTGTGGATTGATTAGAGGGTGAGAGTGTGTGTGTGTGGACTGATTAGACGGTGAGAGTTTGTGTGTGTGGATTGATTAGAGGGTGAGCGTGTGTGTGTGTGGATTGATTAGAGGGTGAGAGTGTGTGTGTGTGGACTGATTAGACGGTGGAAGTGTGTGTGTGTGGATTGATTAGAGGGTGAGCGTGTGTGTGTGTGGATTGATTAGAGGGTGAGAGTGTGTGTGTGTGGATTGATTAGAGGGTGAGAGTGTGTGTGTGTGGATTGATTAGGGGGTGAGTGTGTGTGTGTGTGGACTGATTAGACGGTGAGAGTGTGTGTGTGTGGATTGATTAGGGGGTGAGAGTGTGTGTGTGTGGATTGATTAGAGGGTGAGTGTGTGTGTGTGTGGACTGATTAGAGGGTGAGAGTGTGTGTGTGTGGATTGATTAGAGGGTGAGAGTGTGTGTGTGTGGATTGATTAGAGGGTGAGAGAGTGTGTGTGGATTGATTAGAGGGTGAGAGTGTGTGTGTGTGTGGATTGATTAGACGGTGAGAGTGTGTGTGTGTGGATTGATTAGACGGTGAGAGTGTGTGTGTGTGGATTGATTAGAGGGTGAGCGTGTGTGTGTGTGGATTGATTAGAGGGTGAGAGTGTGTGTGTGTGGATTGATTAGAGGGTGAGAGTGTGTGTGTGTGGATTGATTAGAGGGTGAGAGTGTGTGTGTGTGGATTGATTAGAGGGTGAGCGTGTGTGTGTGTGGATTGATTAGAGGGTGAGAGTGTGTGTGTGTGGATTGATTAGAGGGTGAGAGTGTGTGTGTGTGGATTGATTAGAGGGTGAGTGTGTGTGTGTTTGGATTGATTAGAGGGTGAGAGTGTGTGTGTGTGGTTTGATTAGAGGGTGAGAGTGTTAGTGTGGATTGATTAGAGGGTGATTGTGTGTGTGTGTGGATTGATTTTGGGGTTGAGAGTGTGAGTGTGGATTGATTAGAGGGTGAGAGTGTGAGTGTGGATTGATTAGATGGTGAGAGTGTGTGTGTGTGGATTGATTAGAGGGTGAGAGTGTGTGTGTGCGGATTGATTTTGGGGGTGAGATTGTGAGTGTGGATTGATTAGAGGGTCAGAGTGGGTGTGTGTGGATTGATTGGAGGGTGAGAGTGTGTGTGTGTGGATTGATTAGGGGGTGAGAGTTTGTGTGGATTGATCAGATGGTGAGAGTGTGTGTGTGTGGATTGATTAGAGCGTGAGAGTGTGTGTGTGTGGACTGATTAGAGGGTGAGAGTTTGTGTGTGGATTGATTAGGGGGTGAGAGTGTGTGTGTGTGGATTGATTAGAGGGTGAGCGTGTGTGTGTGTGGATTGATTAGAGGGTGAGAGTGTGTGTGTGTGGACTGATTAGACGGTGAGAGTTTGTGTGTGTGGATTGATTAGAGGGTGAGAGTTTGTGTGTGTGGATTGATTAGAGGGTGAGAGTGTGTGTGTGTGGACTGATTAGACGGTGGAAGTGTGTGTGTGTGGATTGATTAGAGTGTGAGCGTGTGTGTGTGTGGATTGATTAGAGGGTGAGAGTGTGTGTGTGTGGATTGATTAGAGGGTGAGAGTGTGTGTGTGTGGATTGATTAGGGGGTGAGTGTGTGTGTGTGTGGACTGATTAGACGGTGAGAGTGTGTGTGTGTGGATTGATTAGGGGGTGAGAGTGTGTGTGTGTGGATTGATTAGAGGGTGAGTGTGTGTGTGTGTGGACTGATTAGAGGGTGAGAGTGTGTGTGTGTGGATTGATTAGAGGGTGAGAGTGTGTGTGTGTGGATTGATTAGAGGGTGAGAGTGTGTGTGTGTGGATTGATTAGGGGGTGAGTGTGTGTGTGTGTGGACTGATTAGACGGTGAGAGTGTGTGTGTGTGGATTGATTACAGGTTGAGAGTGTGTGTGTGTGGATTGATTAGAGGGTGAGAGAGTGTGTGTGGATTGATTAGAGGGTGAGAGTGTGTGTGTGTGTGGATTGATTAGACGGTGAGAGTGTGTGTGTGTGGATTGATTAGAGGGTGAGAGTGTGTGTGTGTGGATTGATTAGGGGGTGAGTGTGTGTGTGTGGACTGATTAGACGGTGAGAGTGTGTGTGTGTGGATTGATAAGGGGGTGAGAGTGTGTGTGTGTGGATTGATTAGAGGGTGAGTGTGTGTGTGTGTGGACTGATTAGAGGGTGAGAGTGTGTGTGTGTGGACTGATTAGACGGTGAGAGTGTGTGTGTGTGTGGATTGATTAGGGGGTGAGTGTGTGTGTGTGTGGACTGATTAGACGGTGAGAGTGTGTGTGTGTGGATTGATTAGGGGGTGAGTGTGTGTGTGTGTGGACTGATTAGACGGTGAGAGTGTGTGTGAGTGTGGATTGATTAGGGGGTGAGTGTGTGTGTGTGTGGACTGATTAGACGGTGAGAGTGTGTGTGTGTGGATTGATTAGGGGGTGAGAGTGTGTGTGAGTGTGGATTGATTAGGGGGTGAGTGTGTGTGTGTGTGGACTGATTAGACGGTGAGAGTGTGTGTGTGTGGATTGATTAGGGGGTGAGAGTGTGTGTGTGTGGATTGATTAGAGGGTGAGTGTGTGTGTGTGTGGATTGATTAGAGGGTGAGAGTGTGTGTGAGTGTGGATTGATTAGGGGGTGAGTGTGTGTGTGTGTGGACTGATTAGACGGTGAGAGTGTGTGTGTGTGGATTGATTAGGGGGTGAGAGTGTGTGTGTGTGGATTGATTAGAGGGTGAGTGTGTGTGTGTGTGGATTGATTAGAGGGTGAGAGTGTGTGTGTGTGGATTGATTAGAGGGTGAGAGTGTGTGTGTGTGGATTGATTAGAGGGTGAGAGTGTGTGTGTGTGGATTGATTAGGGGGTGAGTGTGTGTGTGTGTGGACTGATTAGACGGTGAGAGTGTGTGTGTGTGGATTGATTAGGGGGTGAGAGTGTGTGTGTGTGGATTGATTAGAGGGTGAGTGTGTGTGTGTGTGGACTGATTAGAGGGTGAGAGTGTGTGTGTGTGGATTGATTAGAGGGTGAGAGTGTGTGTGTGTGGATTGATTAGAGGGTGAGAGAGTGTGTGTGGATTGATTAGAGGGTGAGAGTGTGTGTGTGTGTGGATTGATTAGACGGTGAGAGTGTGTGTGTGTGGATTGATTAGAGGGTGAGAGTGTGTGTGTGTGGATTGATTAGAGGGTGAGAGTGTGTGTGTGTGGATTGATTAGAGGGTGAGAGAGTGTGTGTGTGTGGATTGATTAGGGGGTGAGAGTGTGTGTGTGTGGATTGATTAGAGGGTGAGAGTGTGTGTGTGTGGATTGATTAGAGGGTGCGAGTGTGTGTGTGTGGATTGATTAGAGGGTGAGAGTGTGAGTGTGTGGATTGATTAGAGGGTGAGAGTGTGTGTGTGTGGGTTGATTAGAGGGTGAGAGTGTGAGTGTGTGGATTGATTAGAGAGTGAGAGTGTGTGTGTGTGGAATGATTAGAGGGTGAGAGTGCGTGTGTGTGGATTGATTAGAGGGTGAGAGTGTGAGTGTGGATTGATTAGAGGGTGAGTGTGTGTGTGTGTGGATTGATTTTGGGGGTGAGAGTGTGAGTGTGGATTGATTAGAGGGTGAGAGTGTGAGTGTGGATTGATTAGAGGGTGAGAGTGTGTGTGTGTGGATTGATTAGAGTGTGAGAGTGCGTGTGTGTGGATTGATTTTGGGGGTGAGATTGTGAGTGTGGATTGATTAGAGGGTGAGAGTGTTCGTGTGGATTGATTAGAGGGTGATTGTGTGTGTGTGTGGATTGATTTTGGGGTTGAGAGTGTGAGTGTGGATTGAGTAGAGGGTGAGAGTGTGAGTGTGGATTGATTAGATGGTGAGAGTGTGTGTGTGTGGATTGATTAGAGGGTGAGAGTGTGTGTGTGTGGATTGATTTTGGGGGTGAGATTGTGAGTGTGGATTGATTAGAGGGTGAGAGTGTGTGTGTGTGGATTGATTGGAGGGTGAGAGTGTGTGTGTGTGGATTGATTAGGGGGTGAGAGTGTGTGTGTGGATTGATTAGGGGGTGAGAGTGTGTGTGTGTGGATTGATTAGAGGGTGAGAGTGTGTGTGTGTGGACTGATTAGAGGGTGAGAGTGTGTGTGTGTGGATTGATTAGAGGGTGAGAGTGTGTGTGTGTGGACTGATTAGAGGGTGAGAGTGTGTGTGTGGATTGATTAGGGGGTGAGAGTGTGTGTGTGTGGATTGATTAGAGGGTGAGCGTGTGCGTGTGTGGATTGATTAGAGGGTGAGCGTTTGTGTGTGTGGATTGATTAGAGGGTGAGAGTGTGTCTGTGGATTGATTAGAGGGTGAGAGTGTGTGTGTGTGGACTGATTAGACGGTGAGAGTGTGTGTGTGTGGATTGATTAGAGGGTGAGCGTTTGTGTGTGTGGATTGATTAGAGGGTGAGAGTGTGTGTGTGTGGATTGATTAGAGGGTGAGAGTGTGTGTGTGTGGATTGATTAGAGGGTGAGAGTGTGTGTGTGTGGACTGATTAGACGGTGAGAGTGTGTGTGTTTGTGGACTGATTAGACGGTGAGAGTGTGTGTGTGTGGATTGATTAGGGGGTGAGAGTGTGTGTGTGTGGATTGATTAGACGGTGAGAGTGTGTGTGTGTGGATTGATTAGGGGGTGAGTGTGTGTGTGTGTGGATTGATTAGAGGGTGAGAGTGTGTGTGTGTGGACTGATTAGAGAGTGAGAGTGTGTGTGTGTAGATTGATTAGAGGGTGAGAGTGTGTGTGTGTGGATTGATTAGAGGGTGAGAGAGTGTTTGTGGATTGATTAAAGGGTGAGAGTGTGTGTGTGTGTGGATTGATTAGACGGTGAGAGTGTGTGTGTGTGGATTGATTAGGGGGTGAGAGTGTGTGTGTGTGGATTGATTAGAGGGTGAGAGTGTGTGTGTGTGGACTGATTAGAGGGTGAGAGTGTGTGTGTGTGGATTGATTAGAGGGTGAGAGTGTGTGTGTGTGGATTGATTAGAGGGTGAGAGAGTGTGTGTGGATTGATTAGAGGGTGAGAGTGTGTGTGTGTGGATTGATTAGAGGATGAGAGTGTGTGTGTGTGGATTGATTAGAGGGTGAGAGTGTGTGCGTGTGGATTGATTAGAGGGTGAGAGTGTGTGTGTGTGGATTGATTAGAGGGTGAGAGTGTGTGTGTGGACTGATTAGAGGGTGAGAGAGTGTGTGTGGATTGATTAGAGGGTGAGAGTGTGTGTGTGTGGATTGATTAGAGGATGAGAGTGTGTGTGTGTGGATTGATTAGAGGGTGAGAGTGTGTGTGTGGACTGATTAGAGGGTGAGAGAGTGTGTGTGGATTGATTAGAGGGTGAGAGTTTGTGTGTGTGGATTGATTAGAGGGTGAGAGAGTGTGTGTGGACTGATTAGAGGGTGAGAGTGTGTGTGTGTGGATTGATTAGAGGGTGAGAGTGTGTGTGTGTGGATTGATTAGAGGGTGAGAGTGTGTGTGTGTGGATTGATTAGAGGATGAGAGTGTGTGTGTGTGGATTGATTAGAGGGTGAGAGTGTGTGCGTGTGGATTGATTAGAGGGTGAGAGTGTGTGTGTGTGTGGATTGCTTAGAGGGTGAGAGTGTGTGTGTGTGGATTGATTAGAGGGTGAGAGTGTGTGTGTGGATTGATTAGAGGTTGAGAGTGTGTGTGTGTGGTTTGATTAGAGGGTGAGTGTGTGTGTGTGTGGTTTGATTAGAGAGTGAGTGTGTGTGTTTGTGGATTGATTAGAGGGTGAGTGTGTGTGTGTGTGGATTGATTAGAGGGTGAGAGTGTGTGTGTGTGGTTTGATTAGAGGGTGAGTGTGTGTGTGTGTGGATTGATTAGAGGGTGAGTGTGTGTGTGTGTGGATTGATTAGAGGGTGAGAGTGTGTGTGTGTGGTTTGATTAGAGGGTGAGTGTGTGTGTGTGTGGATTGATTAGAGGGTGAGTGTGTGTGTGGATTGATTAGTGGGTGAGAGTGTGTGTGTGGATTGATTAGAGGATGAGAGTGTGTGTGGATTGATTTTGGGGGTGAGAGTGTGTGTGTGTGGATTGATTTTCGGGGTGAGAGTGTGTGTGTGGATTGATTTTGGGGGTGAGAGTGTGTGTGTGTGGATTGATTTTGGGGTTGAGTGTGTGAGTGTGGATTGATTAGAGGGTGAGAGTGTGAGTGTGGATTGATTAGATGGTGAGAGTGTGTGTGTGTGGATTGATTAGAGGGTGAGAGTGTGTGTGTGTGGATTGATTAGGGGGTGAGAGTGTGTGTGGATTGATCAGATGGTGAGAGTGTGTGTGTGTGGATTGATTAGAGGGTGAGAGTGTGTGTGTGTGGACTGATTAGAGGGTGAGAGTGTGTGTGTGGATTGATTAGGGGGTGAGAGTGTGTGTGTGTGGATTGATTAGAGGGTGAGAGTGTGTGTGTGTGGATTGATTAGAGGGTGAGCGTGTGTGTGTGTGGATTGATTTTGGGGGTGAGATTGTGAGTGTGGATTGATTAGAGGGTGAGAGTGTGTGTGTGTGGATTGATTGGAGGGTGAGAGTGTGTGTGTGTGGATTGATTAGAGGGTGAGAGTGTGTGTGTGGATTGATTAGAGGGTGAGTGTGTGTGTGTTTGGATTGATTAGAGGTGAGAGTGTGTGTGTGTGGTTTGATTAGAGGGTGAGTGTGTGTGTGTGTGGATTGATTAGAGGGTGAGAGTGTGTGTGTGTGGATTGATTAGAGGGTGAATGTGTGTGTGGATTGATTCGAGGGTGAGAGTGTGTGTGTGTGGATTGATTAGAGGGTGAGAGTGTGTGTGTGTGGATTGATTAGAGGTTGAGTGTGTGTGTGGATTGACTAGACGGTGAGAGTGTGTGTGTGTGGATTGATTAGAGGGTGAGAGTGTGTGTGTGTGGATTGATTAGAGGGTGAGAGTGTGAGTGTGTGGATTGATTAGAGGGTGAGAGTGTGTGTGTGTGTGGATTGATTAGGGGGTGAGAGTGTGTGTGTGTGGATTGATTAGAGGGTGAGAGTGTGTGTGTGTGGATTGATTAGAGGGTGAGAGTGTGTGTGTGTGTGTATTGATTAGAGGGTGAGAGTGTGTGTGTGTGGATTGATTAGAGGGTGAGAGTGTGTGTGTGTGGATTGATTAGAGGGTGAGTGTGTGTGTGTGTGGATTGATTAGAGGGTGAGAGTGTGTGTGTGTGGATTGATTAGAGGGTGAGAATGTGTGTTTGTGGATTGATTAGAGGGTGAGAGTGTGTGTGTGTGGATTGATTAGAGGGTGAGAGTGTGTGTTTGTGGATTGATTAGAGGGTGAGAGTGTGTGTGTGTGTGGATTGATTAGGGGGTGAGAGTGTGTGTGTGTGGATTGATTAGAGGGTGAGAGTGTGTGTGTGTGGATTGATTAGAGGGTGAGAGTGTTTGTGTGTGGATTGATTAGAGGGTGAGAGTGTGTGTGTGTGGATTGATTAGAGGGTGAGAATGTGTGTGTGTGGATTGATTAGAGGGTGAGAGTGTGTGTGTGTGGATTGATTAGAGGGTGAGTGTGTGTGTGTGTGGATTGATTAGAGGGTGAGAGTGTGTGTGTGGATTGATTAGAGGATGAGAGTGTGTGTGTGTGGATTGATTAGAGGGTGAGAGTGTGTGTGTGTGGATTGATCAGAGGGTGAGAGTGTGTGTGTGGATTGATTAGAGAATGAGAATGTGTATGTGTGGATTGATTAGAGGGTGAGAGTGTGCGTGTGTGGATTGATTAGAGGGTGAGAGTGTGTGTGTGGATTGATTAGAGGATGAGAGTGTGTGTGTGTGGATTGATTAGAGGGTGAGAGTGTGTGTGTGTGGATTGATCAGAGGGTGAGAGTGTGTGTGTGGATTGATTAGAGAATGAGAGTGTGCGTGTGTGGATTGATTAGAGGGTGAGAGTGTGTATGTGGATTGATTAGAGGGTGAGTGTGTGTGTGTGTGGATTGATTGGAGGGTGAGAGTGTGTGTGTGTGGATTGATTAGAGGGTGAGAGTGTGTGTGTGTGGATTGATTAGAGGATGAGAGTGTGTGTGTGTGGATTGATTAGAGGGTTAGTGTGTGTGTGTGTGGATTGATTAGAGGGTGAGAGTGTGTGTGTGTGGATTGATTAGAGGTTGAGAGTGTGTGTGTGTGGATTGATTAGAGGATGAGAGTGTGTGTGTGTGGATTGATTAGAGGGTTAGTGTGTGTGTGTGTGGATTGATTAGAGGGTGAGAGTGTGTGTGTGTGGATTGATTAGAGGATGAGAGTGTGTGTGTGTGGATTGATTAGAGGGTTAGTGTGTGTGTGTGTGGATTGATTAGAGGGTGAGAGTGTGTGTCTGTGTGGATTGATTAGAGGTTGAGAGTGTGTGTGTGGATTGATTAGAGGATGAGAGTGTCTGTGTGTGGATTGATTAGAGGGTGAGAATGTGTGTGCGTGGATTGATTAGAGGGTGAGAGTGTGTGTGTGTGGATTGATTAGAGGGTGAGAATGTGTGTGTGTGGATTGATTAGAGGGTGAGAGTGCGTGTGTGTGGATTGATTAGAGGGTGATTGTGCGTGTCGATTGATTAGAGGGTGAGAGTGTGCGTGTGTGGATTGATTAGAGGGTGAGAGTGTGTGTGTGTGGATTGATTAGAGGGTGAGAGTGTGAGTGTGTGGATTGATTAGAGGGTGAGAGTGTGTGTGTGTGGATTGATTAGAGGGTGAGAGTGTGTGTGTGTGGATTGATTAGAGGGAGAGAGTGTGTGTGTGTGGATTGATTAGAGGGTGAGAGTGTGTGTGTGGATTGAATAGAGGGTGAGAGTGTGTGTGTGTGGATTGATTCGAGGGTGAGAGTGTGTGTGTGGATTGATTAGAGGGTGAGAGTGTGTGTGTGGATTGATTAGAGGGTGAGAGTGTGTGTGTGTGGATTGATTAGAGGGTGAGTGTGTGTGTGTGTGGATTGATTAGAGGGTGAGAGTGTGTGTGTGTGGATTGATTAGAGGGTGAGAGTGTGTGTGTGTGGATTGATTAGAGGGTGAGAGTGTGTGTGTGTGGATTGATTAGAGGGTGAGAGTGTGTGTGTGTGGATTGATTAGAGGGTGAGTGTGTGAGTGTGTGGATTGATTAGAGGGTGAGAGTGTGTGTGTGTGTGTATTGATTAGAGGGTGAGAGTGTGTGTGTGTGGATTGATTAGAGGGTGAGAGTGTGTGTGTGTGGATTGATTAGAGGGTGAGAATGTGTGTGTGTGGATTGATTAGAGGGTGAGAGTGTGTGTGTTGATTGATTAGAGGGTGAGAGTGTGTGTTTGTGGATTGATTAGAGGGTGAGAGTGTGTGTGTGTGTGGATTGATTAGGGGGTGAGAGTGTGTGGGTGTGGATTGATTAGAGGGTGAGAGTGTGTGTGTGTGGATTGATTAGAGGGTGAGAGTGTGTGTGTGTGGATTGATTAGAGGGTGAGAGTGTGTGTGTGTGTGGATTGATTAGGGGGAGAGAGTGTGTGTGTGTGGATTGATTAGAGGGTGAGAGTGTGTGTGTGTGGATTGATTAGAGGGTGAGAGTGTGTGTGTGTGGATTGATTAGAGGGTGAGAGTGTGTGTGTGGGGATTGATTAGATGGTGAGAATGTGTGTGTGTGGATTGATTGGAGGGTGAGAGTGTGTGTGTGTGGATTGATTAGAGGGTGAGTGTGTGTGTGTGGATTGATTAGAGGATGAGAGTGTGTGTGTGTGGATTGATTAGAGGGTGAGTGTGTGTGTGTGGATTGATTAGAGGGTGAGAGTGTGTGTGTGGATTGATTAGAGGGTGAGAGTGTGTGTGTGTGGATTGATTAGAGGGTGAGAGTGTGTGTGTGGATTGATTAGAGGATGAGAGTGTGTGTGTGTGTATTGATTAGAGGGTGAGAGTGTGTGTGTGGATTGATTAGAGGATGAGAGTGTGTGTGTGTGGATTGATTAGAGGGTGAGAGTGTGTGTGTGTGGATTGATTAGAGGGTGAGAGTGTGTGTGTGTGGATTGATTAGAGGATGAGAGTGTGTGTGTGTGGATTGATTAGAGGGTGAGAGTGTGTGTGTGTGGATTGATTGGAGGGTGAGAGTGTGTGTGTGTGGATTGATTAGAGGGTGAGAGTGTGTGTGTGGATTGATTAGAGGATGAGAGTGTGTGTGTGTGGATTGATTAGAGGGTGAGAGTGTGTGTGTGGATTGATGAGAGGATGAGAGTGTGTGTGTGGATTGATTAGAGGGTGAGTGTGTGTGTGTGTGGATTGATTAGAGGATGAGAGTGTGTTTGTGTGTATTGATTAGAGGGTGAGAGTGTGTGTGTGGATTGATTAGAGGATGAGAGTGTGTGTGTGTGGATTGATTAGAGTGTTAGTGTGTGTGTGTGTGGATTGATTAGAGGGTGAGAGTGTGTGTGTGTGGATTGATTAGAGGTTGAGAGTGTGTGTGTGGATTGATTAGAGGATGAGAGTGTGTGTGTGTGGATTGATTAGAGGGTGAGAGTGTGTGTGTGGATTGATTAGAGGATGAGAGTGTCTGTGTGTGGATTGATTAGAGGGTGAGAATGTGTGTGTGTGGATTGATTAGAGGGTGAGAGTGTGTGTGTGTGGATTGATTAGAGGGTGAGAGTGTGTGTGTGTGGATTGATTAGAGGGTGAGAGTGTTTGTGTGTGGATTGATTAGAGGGTGAGAGTGTGTGTGTGTGGATTGATTAGAGGGTGAGAGTGTGTGTGTGTGAATTGATTTTGGGGGTGACAGTGTGTGTGTGTGGATTGATTAGAGGGTGAGAGTGTGTGTGTGTGGATTGATTATTGGGTGAGAGTGTGTGTGTGTGGATTGATTAGGGGGTGAGAGTGTGTGTGTGTGGATTGATTAGAGGGTGAGAGTGTGTGTGTGTGGATTAATTAGAGGGTGAGAGTGTGTGTGTGTGGATTGATTTTGGGGGTGAGAGTGTGTGTGTGGATTGATTAGAGGGTGAGAGTATGTGTGTGTGGATTGATTAGGGTGTGAGAGTGTGTGTGTGTGGATTGATTAGAGGATGAGAGTGTGTGTGTGTGGATTGATTAGAGGGTGAGAGTGTGTGTGTGTGGATTGATTAGAGGGTGAGAGTGTGTGTGTGTGGATTGATTAGAGGGTGAGAGTGTGTGTGTGTGGATTGATTTTGGGGGTGAGAGTGTGTGTGTGTGGACTGATTTTGGGGGTGAGAGTGTGTGTGTGTGGATTGATTAGAGGGTGAGAGTGTGTGTGTGTGGATTGATTATTGGGTGAGAGTGTGTGTGTGTGGATTGATTAGGGGGTGAGAGTGTGTGTGTGTGGATTGATTAGAGGGTGAGAGTGTGTGTGTGTGGATTAATTAGAGGGTGAGAGTGTGTGTGTGTGGATTGATTTTGGGGTGAGAGTGTGTGTGTGGATTGATTAGAGGGTGAGAGTATGTGTGTGTGGATTGATTAGGGTGTGAGAGTGTGTGTGTGTGGATTGATTAGAGGGTGAGAGTGTGTGTGTGTGGATTGATTAGGGTGAGAGAGTGTGTGTGTGGATTGATTAGAGGGTGAGAGTGTGTGTGTGGATTGATTAGAGGGTGAGAGTGTGTGTGTGTGGATTGATTAGGGTGAGAGAGTGTGTGTGTGGATTGATTAGAGGGTGAGAGTGTGTGTGTGGATTGATTAGAGGGTGAGAGTGTGTGTGTGTGGATTGATTAGAGGGTGAGAGTGTGTGTGTGGATTGATTAGAGGGTTAGAGAGTGTGTGTGTGTGGTTTGATTAGGGTGTGAGTGTGTGTGTGTGTGGATTGATTAGAGGGTGAGAGTGTGTGTGTGGATTGATTAGAGGGTGAGAGTGTGTGTGTGTGGATTGATTAGAGGGTGAGAGTGTGTGTGTGTGGATTGATTTTGGGGGTGAGAGTGTGTGTGTGTGGATTGATTTTGGGGGTGAGAGTGTGTGTGTGTGGATTGATTTTGGGGGCGAGTGTGTGTGTGTGTGGATTGATTAGAGGGTGAGAGTGTGTGTGTGTGGATTGATTAGAGGGTGAGAGAGTGTGTGTGTGGATTGATTAGAGGGTGAGAGTGTGTGTGTGTGGATTGATTAGAGGGTGAGAGTGTGTGTGTGTGGATTGATTAGAAGGTGAGAGTGTGTGTGTGTGAATTGATTAGAGGATGCGAGTGTGTGTTTGTGTGGATTGATTAGAGGGTGAGAGAGTGTGTGTGTGGATTGATTAGAGGGTGAGAGTGTGTGTGTGTGGATTGATTAGAGGGTGAGAGTGTGTGTTTGTGTGGATTGATTAGAGGGTGAGAGAGTGTGTGTGTGGATTGATTAGAGGGTGAGAGTGTGTGTGTGTGGATTGATTAGAGGGTGAGAGTGTGTGCGTGTGGATTGATTAGAGGGTGTGAGTGTGTGTTTGTGTGGATTGATTAGGGGGTGAGAGTGTGTGTGTGTGGATTGATTAGAGGGTGAGAGTGTGTGTGTGGATTGATGAGAGGATGAGAGTGTGTGTGTGGATTGATTAGAGGGTGAGTGTGTGTGTGTGTGGATTGATTAGAGGATGAGAGTGTGTTTGTGTGTATTGATTAGAGGGTGAGAGTGTGTGTGTGGATTGATTAGAGGATGAGAGTGTGTGTGTGTGGATTGATTAGAGGGTTAGTGTGTGTGTGTGTGGATTGATTAGAGGGTGAGAGTGTGTGTGTGTGGATTGATTAGAGGGTGAGAGTGTGTGTGTGGATTGATTAGAGGATGAGAGTGTGTGTGTGGATTGATTAGAGGGTGAGTGTGTGTGTGTGTGGATTGATTAGAGGATGAGAGTGTGTTTGTGTGTATTGATTAGAGGGTGAGAGTGTGTGTGTGGATTGATTAGAGGATGAGAGTGTGTGTGTGTGGATTGATTAGAGGGTTAGTGTGTGTGTGTGTGGATTGATTAGAGGGTGAGAGTGTGTGTGTGTGGATTGATTAGAGGGTTAGTGTGTGTGTGTGTGGATTGATTAGAGGGTGAGAGTGTGTGTGTGTGGATTGATTAGAGGTTGAGAGTGTGTGTGTGGATTGATTAGAGGATGAGAGTGTGTGTGTGTGGATTGATTAGAGGGTGAGAGTGTGTGTGTGGATTGATTAGAGGATGAGAGTGTCTGTGTGTGGATTGATTAGAGGGTGAGAATGTGTGTGTGTGGATTGATTAGAGGGTGAGAGTGTGTGTGTGTTGATTGATTAGAGGGTGAGAGTGTGTGTGTGTGGATTGATTAGAGGGTGAGAGTGTGTGTGTGTGGACTGATTTTGGGGGTGAGAGTGTGTGTGTGTGGATTGATTAGAGGGTGAGAGTGTGTGTGTGTGGATTGATTATTGGGTGAGAGTGTGTGTGTGTGGATTGATTAGGGGGTGAGAGTGTGTGTGTGTGGATTGATTAGAGGGTGAGAGTGTGTGTGTGTGGATTAATTAGAGGGTGAGAGTGTGTGTGTGTGGATTGATTTTGGGGGTGAGAGTGTGAGTGTGGATTGATTAGAGGGTGAGAGTATGTGTGTGTGGATTGATTAGGGTGTGAGAGTGTGTGTGTGTGGATTGATTAGAGGGTGAGAGTGTGTGTGTGTGGATTGATTAGGGTGAGAGAGTGTGTGTGTGGATTGATTAGAGGGTGAGAGTGTGTGTGTGGATTGATTAGAGGGTGAGAGTGTGTGTGTGTGGATTGATTAGGGTGAGAGAGTGTGTGTGTGGATTGATTAGAGGGTGAGAGTGTGTGTGTGGATTGATTAGAGGGTGAGAGTGTGTGTGTGTGGATTGATTAGAGGGTGAGAGTGTGTGTGTGGATTGATTAGAGGGTTAGAGAGTGTGTGTGTGTGGATTGATTAGGGTGTGAGTGTGTGTGTGTGTGGATTGATTAGAGGGTGAGAGTGTGTGTGTGGATTGATTAGAGGGTGAGAGTGTGTGTGTGTGGATTGATTAGAGGGTGAGAGTGTGTGTGTGTGGATTGATTTTGGGGGTGAGAGTGTGTGTGTGTGGATTGATTTTGGGGGTGAGAGTGTGTGTGTGTGGATTGATTTTGGGGGCGAGTGTGTGTGTGTGTGGATTGATTAGAGGGTGAGAGTGTGTGTGTGTGGATTGATTAGAGGGTGAGAGAGTGTGTGTGTGGATTGATTAGAGGGTGAGAGTGTGTGTGTGTGGATTGATTAGAGGGTGAGAGTGTGTGTGTGTGGATTGATTAGAAGGTGAGAGTGTGTGTGTGTGAATTGATTAGAGGATGCGAGTGTGTGTTTGTGTGGATTGATTAGAGGGTGAGAGAGTGTGTGTGTGGATTGATTAGAGGGTGAGAGTGTGTGTGTGTGGATTGATTAGAGGGTGAGAGTGTGTGTTGTGTGGATTGATTAGAGGGTGAGAGAGTGTGTGTGTGGATTGATTAGAGGGTGAGAGTGTGTGTGTGTGGATTGATTAGAGGGTGAGAGTGTGTGCGTGTGGATTGATTAGAGGGTGTGAGTGTGTGTTTGTGTGGATTGATTAGGGGGTGAGAGTGTGTGTGTGTGGATTGATTAGAGGGTGAGAGTGTGTGTGTGGATTGATGAGAGGATGAGAGTGTGTGTGTGGATTGATTAGAGGGTGAGTGTGTGTGTGTGTGGATTGATTAGAGGATGAGAGTGTGTTTGTGTGTATTGATTAGAGGGTGAGAGTGTGTGTGTGGATTGATTAGAGGATGAGAGTGTGTGTGTGTGGATTGATTAGAGGGTTAGTGTGTGTGTGTGTGGATTGATTAGAGGGTGAGAGTGTGTGTGTGTGGATTGATTAGAGGGTGAGAGTGTGTGTGTGGATTGATTAGAGGATGAGAGTGTGTGTGTGGATTGATTAGAGGGTGAGTGTGTGTGTGTGTGGATTGATTAGAGGATGAGAGTGTGTTTGTGTGTATTGATTAGAGGGTGAGAGTGTGTGTGTGGATTGATTAGAGGATGAGAGTGTGTGTGTGTGGATTGATTAGAGGGTTAGTGTGTGTGTGTGTGGATTGATTAGAGGGTGAGAGTGTGTGTGTGTGGATTGATTAGAGGTTGAGAGTGTGTGTGTGGATTGATTAGAGGATGAGAGTGTGTGTGTGTGGATTGATTAGAGGGTGAGAGTGTGTGTGTGGATTGATTAGAGGATGAGAGTGTCTGTGTGTGGATTGATTAGAGGGTGAGAATGTGTGTGTGTGGATTGATTAGAGGGTGAGAGTGTGTGTGTGTTGATTGATTAGAGGGTGAGAGTGTGTGTGTGTGGATTGATTAGAGGGTGAGAGTGTTTGTGTGTGGATTGATTAGAGGGTGAGAGTGTGTGTGTGTGGATTGATTAGAGGGTGAGAGTGTGTGTGTGTGAATTGATTTTGGGGGTGACAGTGTGTGTGTGTGGATTGATTAGAGGGTGAGAGTGTGTGTGTGTGGATTGATTATTGGGTGAGAGTGTGTGTGTGTGGATTGATTAGGGGGTGAGAGTGTGTGTGTGTGGATTGATTAGAGGGTGAGAGTGTGTGTGTGTGGATTAATTAGAGGGTGAGAGTGTGTGTGTGTGGATTGATTTTGGGGGTGAGAGTGTGTGTGTGGATTGATTAGAGGGTGAGAGTATGTGTGTGTGGATTGATTAGGGTGTGAGAGTGTGTGTGTGTGGATTGATTAGAGGATGAGAGTGTGTGTGTGTGGATTGATTAGAGGGTGAGAGTGTGTGTGTGTGGATTGATTAGAGGGTGAGAGTGTGTGTGTGTGGATTGATTAGAGGGTGAGAGTGTGTGTGTGTGGATTGATTTTGGGGGTGAGAGTGTGTGTGTGTGGACTGATTTTGGGGGTGAGAGTGTGTGTGTGTGGATTGATTAGAGGGTGAGAGTGTGTGTGTGTGGATTGATTATTGGGTGAGAGTGTGTGTGTGTGGATTGATTAGGGGGTGAGAGTGTGTGTGTGTGGATTGATTAGAGGGTGAGAGTGTGTGTGTGTGGATTAATTAGAGGGTGAGAGTGTGTGTGTGTGGATTGATTTTGGGGGTGAGAGTGTGTGTGTGGATTGATTAGAGGGTGAGAGTATGTGTGTGTGGATTGATTAGGGTGTGAGAGTGTGTGTGTGTGGATTGATTAGAGGGTGAGAGTGTGTGTGTGTGGATTGATTAGGGTGAGAGAGTGTGTGTGTGGATTGATTAGAGGGTGAGAGTGTGTGTGTGGATTGATTAGAGGGTGAGAGTGTGTGTGTGTGGATTGATTAGGGTGAGAGAGTGTGTGTGTGGATTGATTAGAGGGTGAGAGTGTGTGTGTGGATTGATTAGAGGGTGAGAGTGTGTGTGTGGATTGATTAGAGGGTGAGAGAGTGTGTGTGTGTGGTTTGATTAGGGTGTGAGTGTGTGTGTGTGTGGATTGATTAGAGGGTGAGAGTGTGTGTGTGGATTGATTAGAGGGTGAGAGTGTGTGTGTGTGGATTGATTAGAGGGTGAGAGTGTGTGTGTGTGGATTGATTTTGGGGGTGAGAGTGTGTGTGTGTGGATTGATTTTGGGGGTGAGAGTGTGTGTGTGTGGATTGATTTTGGGGGCGAGTGTGTGTGTGTGTGGATTGATTAGAGGGTGAGAGTGTGTGTGTGTGGATTGATTAGAGGGTGAGAGAGTGTGTGTGTGGATTGATTAGAGGGTGAGAGTGTGTGTGTGTGGATTGATTAGAGGGTGAGAGTGTGTGTGTGTGGATTGATTAGAAGGTGAGAGTGTGTGTGTGTGAATTGATTAGAGGGTGCGAGTGTGTGTTTGTGTGGATTGATTAGAGGGTGAGAGAGTGTGTGTGTGGATTGATTAGAGGGTGAGAGTGTGTGTGTGTGGATTGATTAGAGGGTGAGAGTGTGTGTTTGTGTGGATTGATTAGAGGGTGAGAGAGTGTGTGTGTGGATTGATTAGAGGGTGAGAGTGTGTGTGTGTGGATTGATTAGAGGGTGAGAGTGTGTGCGTGTGGATTGATTAGAGGGTGTGAGTGTGTGTTTGTGTGGATTGATTAGGGGGTGAGAGTGTGTGTGTGTGGATTGATTAGGGGGTGAGAGAGTGTGTGTGTGGATTGATTAGATGGTGAGAGTGTGTGTGTGTGGATTGATTAGAGGGTGAGAGTGTGTGCGTGTGGATTGATTAGAGGGTGTGAGTGTGTGTTTGTGTGGATTGATTAGAGTGTGAGAATGTGTGTGTGGATTGATTAGAGGGTGAGAGTGTGTGTGTGGATTGATTAGAGGGTGAGAGTGTGTGTGTGGATTGATGAGAGGGTGAGAGTGTGTGTGTGGATTGATTAGAGGGTGAGAGTGTGTGTGTGGATTGATTAGAGGGTGAGAATGTGTGTGTGGATTGATTAGAGGGTGAGAGTGTGTGTGTGGATTGATTAGAGGGTGAGAGTGTGTGTGTGGATTGATTAGAGGGTGAGAGTGTGTGTTTGTGTGGATTGATTAGAGGGTGAGAGAGTGTGTGTGTGGATTGATTAGAGGGTGAGAGTGTGTGTGTGGATTGATTAGGGGGTGAGTGTGTGTGTGTGTGGATTGATTAGAGGGTGAGAGTGTGTGTGTGTGGATTGATTAGGGGGTGAGAGTGTGTGTGTGGATTGATTAGAGGGAGAGTGTGTGTGTGTGTGGATTGATTAGAGGGTGAGAGTGTGTGTGTGTGTTAATTGATTAGGGGGTGAGATTGTGTGTGTGGATTGATTAGAGGGTGAGAGTGTGTGTGTGGATTGATTAGAGGGTGAGTGTGTGTGTGTGTGGATTGAGTAGAGGGTGAGAGTGTGTGTGTGGATTGATTAGAGGGTGAGTGTGTGTGTGTGTGGATTGATTAGAGGGTGAGAGTGTGTGTTTGTGTGGATTGATTAGAGGGTGAGAGAGTGTGTGTCTGGATTGATTAGAGGGTGAGAGTGTGTGTGTGTGGATTGATTAGAGGGTGAGAGTGTGTGTTTGTATGGATTGATTAGAGGGTGAGAGAGTGTGTGTGGATTGATTAGAGGGTGAGAGTGTGTGTGTGTGGATTGATTAGGGGGTGAGAGTGTGTGTGTGGATTGATTAGAGGGAGAGTGTGTGTGTGTGTGTGGATTGATTAGAGGGAGAGAGTGTGTGTGTGTGGATTGATTAGGGGGTGAGAGTGTGTGTGTGGATTGATTAGAGGGTGAGAGTGTGTGTGTGGATTGATTAGAGGGTGAGTGTGTGTGTGTGTGTGGATTGATTAGAGGGTGAGAGTGTGTGTGTGGATTGATTAGAGGGTGAGTGTGTGTTTGTGTGGATTGATTAGCGGGTGAGTGTGTGTGTGTGTGGATTGATTAGAGGGTGAGAGTGTGTGTGTGTGGATTGATTAGGGGGTGAGAGTGTGTGTGTGGATTGATTAGAGGGTGAGTGTGTGTGTGTGTGGATTGATTAGAGGGTGAGAGTGTGTGTGTGTGGATTGATTAGAGGGTGAGAGTGTGTGTGTGTGGATTGATTTTGGGGGTGAGAGTGTGTGTGTGGATTGATTAGAGGGTGAGAGTTTCTGTGTGTGGATTGATTAGGGTGTGAGAGTGTGTGTGTGGATTGATTAGAGGGTGAGAGTGTGTGTGTGGATTGATTAGAGGGTGAGAGTGTGTGTGTGGATTGATTAGAGGGTGAGAGTGTGTGTGTGTGTGGATTGATTAGAGGTTGAGAGTGTGTGTGTGGATTGATTAGAGGGTGAGAGAGTGTGTGTGTGTGGTTTGATTAGGGTGTGAGTGTGTGTGTGTGTGGGTTGATTAGAGGGTGAGATTGTGTGTGTGGATTGATTAGAGGGTGAGAGTGTGTGTGTGTGGATTGATTTTGGGGGTGAGAGTGTGTGTGTGTGGATTGATTTTGGGGGTGAGAGTGTGTGTGTGTGGATTGATTTTGGGGGTGAGTGTGTGTGTGTGTGGATTGATTAGAGGGTGAGAGTGTGTGTGTGTGGATTGATTAGAGGGTGAGAGTGTGTGTGTGGATTGATTAGAGGGTGAGAGTGTGTGTGTGTGAATTGATTAGAGGGTGAGAGTGTGTGTGTGTGGATTGATTAGAGGGTGAGAGTGTGTGTGTGTGGATTGATTAGAGGGTGAGAGTGTGTGTGTGGATTGATTAGAGGGTGAGAGTGTGTGTGTGTGGATTGATTAGAGGGTGAGAGTGTGTGTGTGTGAATTGATTAGAGGGTGAGAGTGTGTGTGTGTGGATTGATTAGAGGGTGAGAGTGTGTGTGTGTGGATTGATTAGAGGGTGAGAGTGTGTGTGTGTGGATTGATTAGAGGGTGAGAGTGTGTGTGTGTGGATTGATTAGAGGGTGAGAGTGTGTGTGTGTGGATTGATTAGAGGGTGAGAGTGTGTGTGTGGATTGATTAGGGGGTGAGAGTGTGTGTTTGTGGATTGATTAGAGGGTGAGAGTGTGTGTGTGTGGATTGATTAGAGGGTGAGAGTGTGTGTGTGTGGATTGATTAGAGGGTGAGAGTGTGTGTGTGGATTGATTAGGGGGTGAGAGTGTGTGTGTGTGGATTGATTAGGGGGTGAGAGTGTGTGTGTGTGGATTGATTAGAGGGTGAGAGTGTGTGTGTGTGGATTGATTAGAGGGTGAGAGTGTGTGTGTGGATTGATTAGGGGGTGAGAGTGTGTGTGTGTGGATTGATTAGAGGGTGAGAGTGTGTGTTTGTGGATTGATTAGAGGGTGAGAGTGTGTGTGTGTGGATTGATTAGAGGGTGAGAGTGTGTGTGTGGATTGATTAGAGGGTGAGAGTGTGTGTGTGTGGATTGATTAGGGGGTGAGAGAGTGTGTGTGTGTGGATTGATTAGGGGGTGAGAGTGTGTGTGTGTGGATTCATTAGGGGGTGAGAGAGTGTGTGTGTGGATTGATTAGCGGGTGAGAGTGTGTGTGTGTGGATTGATTAGAGGGTGAGAGTTTGTGTGTGTGGATTGATTAGGGGGTGAGAGTGTGTGTGTGTGGATTGATTAGGGGGTGAGAGAGTGTGTGTGTGTGGATTGATTAGAGGGTGAGAGTGTGTGTGTGGATTGATTAGAGGGTGAGTGTGTGTGTGTGTGTGGATTGATTAGAGGGTGAGAGTGTGTGTGTGTGGATTGATTAGGGGGTGAGAGTGTGTGTGTGTGGATTGATTAGAGGGTGAGAGTGTGTGTGTGTGGATTGATTAGAGGGTGCGAGTGTGTGTTTGTGTGGATTGATTAGAGGGTGAGAGAGTGTGTGTGTGGATTGATTAGAGGGTGAGAGTGTGTGTGTGTGGATTGATTAGAGGGTGAGAGTGTGTGTTTGTGTGGATTGATTAGAGGGTGAGAGAGTGTGTGTGTGGATTGATTAGAGGGTGAGAGTGTGTGTGTGTGGATTGATTAGAGGGTGAGAGTGTGTGCGTGTGGATTGATTAGAGGGTGTGAGTGTGTGTTTGTGTGGATTGATTAGGGGGTGAGAGTGTGTGTGTGTGGATTGATTAGGGGGTGAGAGAGTGTGTGTGTGGATTGATTAGATGGTGAGAGTGTGTGTGTGTGGATTGATTAGAGGGTGAGAGTGTGTGCGTGTGGATTGATTAGAGGGTGTGAGTGTGTGTTTGTGTGGATTGATTAGAGTGTGAGAATGTGTGTGTGGATTGATTAGAGGGTGAGAGTGTGTGTGTGGATTGATTAGAGGGTGAGAGTGTGTGTGTGGATTGATGAGAGGGTGAGAGTGTGTGTGTGGATTGATTAGAGGGTGAGAGTGTGTGTGTGGATTGATTAGAGGGTGAGAATGTGTGTGTGGATTGATTAGAGGGTGAGAGTGTGTGTGTGGATTGATTAGAGGGTGAGAGTGTGTGTGTGGATTGATTAGAGGGTGAGAGTGTGTGTTTGTGTGGATTGATTAGAGGGTGAGAGAGTGTGTGTGTGGATTGATTAGAGGGTGAGAGTGTGTGTGTGGATTGATTAGGGGGTGAGTGTGTGTGTGTGTGGATTGATTAGAGGGTGAGAGTGTGTGTGTGTGGATTGATTAGGGGGTGAGAGTGTGTGTGTGGATTGATTAGAGGGAGAGTGTGTGTGTGTGTGGATTGATTAGAGGGTGAGAGTGTGTGTGTGTGTTAATTGATTAGGGGGTGAGATTGTGTGTGTGGATTGATTAGAGGGTGAGAGTGTGTGTGTGGATTGATTAGAGGGTGAGTGTGTGTGTGTGTGGATTGAGTAGAGGGTGAGAGTGTGTGTGTGGATTGATTAGAGGGTGAGTGTGTGTGTGTGTGGATTGATTAGAGGGTGAGAGTGTGTGTTTGTGTGGATTGATTAGAGGGTGAGAGAGTGTGTGTCTGGATTGATTAGAGGGTGAGAGTGTGTGTGTGTGGATTGATTAGAGGGTGAGAGTGTGTGTTTGTATGGATTGATTAGAGGGTGAGAGAGTGTGTGTGGATTGATTAGAGGGTGAGAGTGTGTGTGTGTGGATTGATTAGGGGGTGAGAGTGTGTGTGTGGATTGATTAGAGGGAGAGTGTGTGTGTGTGTGTGGATTGATTAGAGGGAGAGAGTGTGTGTGTGTGGATTGATTAGGGGGTGAGAGTGTGTGTGTGGATTGATTAGAGGGTGAGAGTGTGTGTGTGGATTGATTAGAGGGTGAGTGTGTGTGTGTGTGTGGATTGATTAGAGGGTGAGAGTGTGTGTGTGGATTGATTAGAGGGTGAGTGTGTGTTTGTGTGGATTGATTAGCGGGTGAGTGTGTGTGTGTGTGGATTGATTAGAGGGTGAGAGTGTGTGTGTGTGGATTGATTAGGGGGTGAGAGTGTGTGTGTGGATTGATTAGAGGGTGAGTGTGTGTGTGTGTGGATTGATTAGAGGGTGAGAGTGTGTGTGTGTGGATTGATTAGAGGGTGAGAGTGTGTGTGTGTGGATTGATTTTGGGGGTGAGAGTGTGTGTGTGGATTGATTAGAGGGTGAGAGTATGTGTGTGTGGATTGATTAGGGTGTGAGAGTTTCTGTGTGTGGATTGATTAGGGTGTGAGAGTGTGTGTGTGGATTGATTAGAGGGTGAGAGTGTGTGTGTGGATTGATTAGAGGGTGAGAGTGTGTGTGTGGATTGATTAGAGGGTGAGAGTGTGTGTGTGTGTGGATTGATTAGAGGGTGAGAGAGTGTGTGTGTGTGGATTGATTAGAGGTTGAGAGTGTGTGTGTGGATTGATTAGAGGGTGAGAGAGTGTGTGTGTGTGGTTTGATTAGGGTGTGAGTGTGTGTGTGTGTGGGTTGATTAGAGGGTGAGATTGTGTGTGTGGATTGATTAGAGGGTGAGAGTGTGTGTGTGTGGATTGATTTTTGGGGTGAGAGTGTGTGTGTGTGGATTGATTTTGGGGGTGAGAGTGTGTGTGTGTGGATTGATTTTGGGGGTGAGTGTGTGTGTGTGTGGATTGATTAGAGGGTGAGAGAGTGTGTGTGTGGATTGATTAGAGGGTGAGAGTGTGGGTTTGTGTGGATTGATTAGAGGGTGAGAGAGTGTGTGTGTGGATTGATTAGAGGGTGAGAGTGTGTGTGTGGATTGATTAGGGGGTGAGTGTGTGTGTGTGTGGATTGATTAGAGGGTGAGAGTGTGTGTGTGTGGATTGATTAGGGGGTGAGAGTGTGTGTGTGGATTGATTAGAGGGAGAGTGTGTGTGTGTGTGGATTGATTAGAGGGTGAGAGTGTGTGTGTGTGTTAATTGATTAGGGGGTGAGATTGTGTGTGTGGATTGATTAGAGGGTGAGAGTGTGTGTGTGGATTGATTAGAGGGTGAGTGTGTGTGTGTGTGGATTGAGTAGAGGGTGAGAGTGTGTGTGTGGATTGATTAGAGGGTGAGTGTGTGTGTGTGTGGATTGATTAGAGGGTGAGAGTGTGTGTTTGTGTGGATTGATTAGAGGGTGAGAGAGTGTGTGTCTGGATTGATTAGAGGGTGAGAGTGTGTGTGTGTGGATTGATTAGAGGGTGAGAGTGTGTGTTTGTATGGATTGATTAGGGGGTGAGAGAGTGTGTGTGGATTGATTAGAGGGTGAGAGTGTGTGTGTGTGGATTGATTAGGGGGTGAGAGTGTGTGTGTGGATTGATTAGAGGGAGAGTGTGTGTGTGTGTGTGGATTGATTAGAGGGAGAGAGTGTGTGTGTGTGGATTGATTAGGGGGTGAGAGTGTGTGTGTGGATTGATTAGAGGGTGAGAGTGTGTGTGTGGATTGATTAGAGGGTGAGTGTGTGTGTGTGTGTGGATTGATTAGAGGGTGAGAGTGTGTGTGTGGATTGATTAGAGGGTGAGTGTGTGTTTGTGTGGATTGATTAGCGGGTGAGTGTGTGTGTGTGTGGATTGATTAGAGGGTGAGAGTGTGTGTGTGTGGATTGATTAGGGGGTGAGAGTGTGTGTGTGGATTGATTAGAGGGTGAGTGTGTGTGTGTGTGGATTGATTAGAGGGTGAGAGTGTGTGTGTGTGGATTGATTAGAGGGTGAGAGTGTGTGTGTGTGGATTGATTTTGGGGGTGAGAGTGTGTGTGTGGATTGATTAGAGGGTGAGAGTATGTGTGTGTGGATTGATTAGGGTGTGAGAGTTTCTGTGTGTGGATTGATTAGGGTGTGAGAGTGTGTGTGTGGATTGATTAGAGGGTGAGAGTGTGTGTGTGGATTGATTAGAGGGTGAGAGTGTGTGTGTGGATTGATTAGAGGGTGAGAGTGTGTGTGTGTGTGGATTGATTAGAGGGTGAGAGAGTGTGTGTGTGTGGATTGATTAGAGGTTGAGAGTGTGTGTGTGGATTGATTAGAGGGTGAGAGAGTGTGTGTGTGTGGTTTGATTAGGGTGTGAGTGTGTGTGTGTGTGGGTTGATTAGAGGGTGAGATTGTGTGTGTGGATTGATTAGAGGGTGAGAGTGTGTGTGTGTGGATTGATTTTGGGGGTGAGAGTGTGTGTGTGTGGATTGATTTTGGGGGTGAGAGTGTGTGTGTGTGGATTGATTTTGGGGGTGAGTGTGTGTGTGTGTGGATTGATTAGAGGGTGAGAGTGTGTGTGTGTGGATTGATTAGAGGGTGAGAGTGTGTGTGTGGATTGATTAGAGGGTGAGAGTGTGTGTGTGTGAATTGATTAGAGGGTGAGAGTGTGTGTGTGTGGATTGATTAGAGGGTGAGAGTGTGTGTGTGTGGATTGATTAGAGGGTGAGAGTGTGTGTGTGGATTGATTAGAGGGTGAGAGTGTGTGTGTGTGGATTGATTAGAGGGTGAGAGTGTGTGTGTGTGAATTGATTAGAGGGTGAGAGTGTGTGTGTGTGGATTGATTAGAGGGTGAGAGTGTGTGTGTGTGGATTGATTAGAGGGTGAGAGTGTGTGTGTGTGGATTGATTAGAGGGTGAGAGTGTGTGTGTGTGGATTGATTAGAGGGTGAGAGTGTGTGTGTGTGGATTGATTAGAGGGTGAGAGTGTGTGTGTGGATTGATTAGGGGGTGAGAGTGTGTGTTTGTGGATTGATTAGAGGGTGAGAGTGTGTGTGTGTGGATTGATTAGAGGGTGAGAGTGTGTGTGTGTGGATTGATTAGAGGGTGAGAGTGTGTGTGTGGATTGATTAGGGGGTGAGAGTGTGTGTGTGTGGATTGATTAGGGGGTGAGAGTGTGTGTGTGTGGATTGATTAGAGGGTGAGAGTGTGTGTGTGTGGATTGATTAGAGGGTGAGAGTGTGTGTGTGGATTGATTAGGGGGTGAGAGTGTGTGTGTGTGGATTGATTAGAGGGTGAGAGTGTGTGTTTGTGGATTGATTAGAGGGTGAGAGTGTGTGTGTGTGGATTGATTAGAGGGTGAGAGTGTGTGTGTGGATTGATTAGAGGGTGAGAGTGTGTGTGTGTGGATTGATTAGGGGGTGAGAGAGTGTGTGTGTGTGGATTGATTAGGGGGTGAGAGTGTGTGTGTGTGGATTCATTAGGGGGTGAGAGAGTGTGTGTGTGGATTGATTAGCGGGTGAGAGTGTGTGTGTGTGGATTGATTAGAGGGTGAGAGTGTGTGTGTGTGGATTCATTAGGGGGTGAGAGAGTGTGTGTGTGGATTGATTAGAGGGTGAGAGTGTGTGTGTGGATTGATGAGAGGGTGAGAGTGTGTGTGTGGATTGATTAGAGGGTGAGAGTGTGTGTGTGGATTGATTAGAGGGTGAGAGTGTGTGTGTGGATTGATTAGAGGGTGAGAATGTGTGTGTGGATTGATTAGAGGGTGAGAGTGTGTGTGTGTGGATTGATTAGAGGGTGAGAGTGTGTGTGTGTGGATTGATTAGAGGGTGAGAGTGTGTGTTTGTGGATTGATTAGAGGGTGAGAGTGTGTGTGTGTGGATTGATTAGAGGGTGAGAGTGTGTGTGTGTGGATTGATTAGAGGGTGAGAGTGTGTGTGTGGATTGATTAGAGGGTGAGAGTGTGTGTGTGTGGATTGATTAGGGGGTGAGAGAGTGTGTGTGTGTGGATTGATTAGGGGGTGAGAGTGTGTGTGTGTGGATTCATTAGGGGGTGAGAGAGTGTGTGTGTGGATTGATTAGCGGGTGAGAGTGTGTGTGTGTGGATTGATTAGGGGGTGAGAGTGTGTGTGTGTGGATTCATTAGGGGGTGAGAGAGTGTGTGTGTGGATTGATTAGAGGGTGAGAGTGTGTGTGTGGATTGATGAGAGGGTGAGAGTGTGTGTGTGGATTGATTAGAGGGTGAGAGTGTGTGTGTGGATTGATTAGAGGGTGAGAATGTGTGTGTGGATTGATTAGAGGGTGAGAGTGTGTGTGTGTGGATTGATTAGAGGGTGAGAGTGTGTGTGTGTGGATTCATTAGGGGGTGAGAGAGTGTGTGTGTGGATTGATTAGAGGGTGAGAGTGTGTGTGTGTGTGGATTGATTAGAGGGTGAGAGTGTGTGTGTGGATTGATTAGAGGGTGAGTGTGTGTGTGTGTGGATTGATTAGAGGGTGAGAGTGTGTGTGTGTGGATTGATTAGAGGGTGAGAGTGTGTGTGTGTGGATTGATTAGGGGGTGAGAGTGTGTGTGTGTGGATTGATTAGAGGGTGAGAGTGTGTGTGTGTGGATTGATTAGGGGGTGAGAGTGTGTGTGTGTGGATTGATTAGAGGGTGAGAGTGTGTGTTTGTGTGGATTGATTAGAGGGTGAGAGAGTGTGTGTGGATTGATTAGAGGGTGAGTGTGTGTGTGTGTGTGGATTGATTAGAGGGTGAGTGTGTGTGTGTGTGTGGATTGATTAGAGGGTGAGTGTGTGTGTGTGTGTGGATTGATTAGAGGGTGAGAGTGTGTGTGTGTGGATTGATTAGGGGGTGAGAGAGTGTGTGTGTGTGGATTGATTAGCGGGTGAGAGTGTGTGTGTGTGGATTGATTAGAGGGTGAGAGTGTTTGTGTGGATTGATTAGAGGGTGAGAGTGTGTGTGTGTGGATTGATTAGAGGGTGAGTGTGTGTGTGTGTGTGTGGATTGATTAGAGGGTGAGAGTGTGTGTGTGTGGATTGATTAGGGGGTGAGAGTGTGTGTGTGTGGATTGATTCGGGGGTGAGAGTGTGTGTTTGTGGATTGATTAGAGGGTGAGAGTGTGTGTGTGTGTGGATTGATTAGGGGGTGAGAGTGTGTGTGTGGATTGATTAGGGGGTGAGAGTGTGTGTGTGTGGATTGATTAGAGGGTGAGAGTGTGTGTGTGGATTGATTAGAGGGTGAGAGTGTGTGTGTGGATTGATTAGGGGGTGAGAGTGTGTGTGTGTGGATTGATTAGAGGGTGAGTGTGTGTATGTGTGGATTGATTAGGGGGTGAGAGTGTGTGTGTGGATTGATTAGAGGGTGAGAGTGTGTGTGTGGATTGATTAGGGGGTGAGAGTGTGTGTGTGGATTGATTAGGGGGTGAGAGTGTGTGTGTGTGGATTGATTAGAGGGTGAGAGTGTGTGTGTGGATTGATTAGAGGGTGAGTGTGTGTGTGTGTGGATTGATTAGGGGGTGAGAGTGTGTGTGTGTGGATTGATTAGAGGGTGAGAGTGTGTGTGTGTGGATTGATTAGGGGGTGAGAGTGTGTGTGTGTGGATTGATTAGAGGGTGAGAGTGTGTGTGTGGATTGATTAGAGGGTGAGAGTGTGTGTGTGTGTGGATTGATTAGGGTGTGAGAGTGTGTGTGTGTGGATTGATTAGAGGGTGAGAGTGTGTGTGTGGATTGATTAGAGGGTGAGAGTGTGTGTGTGTGGATTGATTAGGGGTTGAGAGTGTGTGTGTGTGGATTGATTAGAGGGTGAGAGTGTGTGTGTGTGGATTGATTAGAGGGTGAGAGTGTGTGTGTGTGGATTGATTAGAGGGTGAGAGTGTGTGTGTGTGGATTGATTAGGGGGTGAGAGTGTGTGTGTGTGGATTGATTAGAGGGTGAGAGTGTGTGTGTGGATTGATTAGAGGGTGAGAGTGTGTGTGTGTGTGGATTGATTAGGGTGTGAGAGTGTGTGTGTGTGGATTGATTAGAGGGTGAGAGTGTGTGTGTGGATTGATTAGAGGGTGAGAGTGTGTGTGTGTGGATTGATTAGGGGTTGAGAGTGTGTGTGTGTGGATTGATTAGAGGGTGAGAGTGTGTGTGTGTGGATTGATTAGGGGTTGAGAGTGTGTGTGTGTGGATTGATTAGAGGGTGAGAGTGTGTGTGTGTGGATTGATTAGGGGGTGAGAGTGTGTGTGTGTGGATTGATTAGAGGGTGAGAGTGTGTGTGTGTGGATTGATTAGGGGTTGAGAGTGTGTGTGTGTGGATTGATTAGAGGGTGAGAGTGTGTGTGTGTGGATTGATTAGGGGGTGAGAGTGTGTGTGTGTGGATTGATTAGAGGGTGAGAGTGTGTGTGTGGATTGATTAGAGGGTGAGAGTGTGTGTGTGTGTGGATTGATTAGGGTGTGAGAGTGTGTGTGTGTGGATTGATTAGAGGGTGAGAGTGTGTGTGTGGATTGATTAGAGGGTGAGAGTGTGTGTGTGGATTGATCAGAGGGTGAGAGTGTGTGTGTGTGTGGATTGATTAGGGGGTGAGAGTGTGTGTGTGTGGATTGATTAGAGGGTGAGAGTGTGTGTGTGGATTGATTAGTGGGTGAGAGTGTGTGTGTGTGGATTGATTAGGGGGTGAGAGTGTGTGTAAGGATTGATTAGGGGGTGAGAGTGTGTGTGTGTGGATTGATTAGAGGGTGAGAGTGTGTGTGTGTGGATTGATTAGAGGGTGAGAGTCTGTGTGTGGATTGATTAGAGGGTGAGAGTGTGTGTAAGGATTGATTAGGGGGTGAGAGTGTGTGTGTGTGGATTGATTAGAGGGTGAGAGTGTGTGTGTGTGGATTGATTAGAGGGTGAGAGTGTGTGTGTGTGGATTGATTAGAGGGTGAGAGTCTGTGTGTGTATTGATTAGAGGGTGAGAGTGTGTGTGTGTGGATTGATTAGAGGGTGAGAGTGCGTGTGTGTGGATTGATTAGAGGGTGAGAGTGTGTGTGTGTGGATTGATTAGAGGGTGCCAGTGTGTGTGTGTGTGGATTGATTAGGGGGTGAGAGTGTGTGTGTGTGGATTGATTAGAGGGTGAGAGTGTGTGTGTGGATTGATTAGAGGGTGAGAGTGTGTGTGTGTGGATTGATTAGGGGGTGAGAGTGTGTGTGTGGATTGATTAGAGGGTGAGAGTGTGTGTGTGGATTGATTAGAGGGTGAGAGTGTGTGTGTGTGTGGATTGATTAGGGGCTAAGAGTGTGTGTGTGTGGATTGCTTAGAGGGTGAGAGTGTGTGTGTGTGGATTGATTAGAGGGTGAGAGTCTGTGTGTGTGGATTGATTAGGGGGTGAGAGTGTGTGTGTGTGGATTGATTAGGGGGTGAGAGTGTGTGTAAGGATTGATTAGGGGGTGAGAGTGTGTGTGTGTGGATTGATTAGAGGGTGAGAGTGTGTGTAAGGATTGATTAGGGGGTGAGAGTGTGTGTGTGTGGATTGATTAGAGGGTGAGAGTGTGTGTGTGTGGATTGATTAGGGGGTGAGAGTGTGTGTTTGTGATTGATTAGAGGGTGAGTGTGTGTGTGTGTGGATTGATTAGGGGGTGAGAGTGTGTGTGTGTGGATTGATTAGAGGGTGAGACTGTGTGTGTGGATTGATTAGAGGGTGAGAGTGTTTGTTTGGATTGATTAGAGGGTGAGAGTGTGTGTGTGTGGATTGATTAGAGGGTGAGAGTGTGTGTGTGGATTGATTAGAGGGTGAGAGTGTGTGTGTGGATTGATTAGAGGGTGAGAGTGTGTGTGTGGATTGATTAGAGGGTGAGAGTGTGTGTGTGTGTGGATTGATTAGGGGGTGAGAGTGTGTGTGTGTGGATTGATTAGAGGGTGAGAGTGTGTGTGTGGATTGATTAGAGGGTGAGAGTGTGTGTGTGGATTGATTAGAGGGTGAGAGTCTGTGTGTGGATTGATTAGAGGGTGAGAGTGTGTGTGCGGATTGATTAGAGGGTGAGAGTGTGTGTGTGGATTGATTAGGGGGTGAGAGTGTGTGTGTGTGGATTGATTAGAGGGTGAGAGTATGTGTGCGGATTGATTAGAGGGTGAGAGTGTGTGTGTGGATTGATTAGGGGGTGAGAGTGTGTGTGTGGATTGATTAGAGGGTGAGAGTGTGTGTGTGGATTGATTAGAGGGTGAGAGTGTGTGTGTGGATTGATTAGAGGGTGAGAGTGTGTGTGTGGATTGATTAGAGGGTGAGAGTGTGTGTGTGGATTGATTAGAGGGTGAGAGTGTGTGTGTGGATTGATTAGAGGGTGAGAGTGTGTGTGTGGATTGATTAGGGGGTGAGAGTGTGTGTGTGGATTGAATAGAGGGTGAGAGTGTGTGTGTGGATTGATTAGAGGGTGAGAGTGTGTGTGTGGATTGATTAGAGGGTGAGAGTGTGTGTGTGGATTGATTAGAGGGTGAGAGTCTGTGTGTGGATTGATTAGAGGGTGAGAGTGTGTGTAAGGATTGATTAGGGGGTGAGAGTGTGTGTGTGTGGATTGATTAGAGGGTGAGTGTGTGTGTGTGGATTGATTAGAGGGTGAGAGTGTGTGTGTGTGGATTGATTAGGGGGTGAGAGTGTGTGTGTGTGGATTGATTCGAGGGTGAGGGTGTGTGTGTGTGGATTGATTAGAGGGTGAGAGTGTGTGTGTGTGTGGATTGATTAGGGGCTAAGAGTGTGTGTGTGTGGATTGCTTAGAGGGTGAGAGTGTGTGTGTGTGGATTGATTGGAGGGTGAGAGTGTGTGTGTGTGGATTGATTAGAGGGTGAGAGTGTGTGTGTGTGGATTGATTGGGGGTGAGAGTGTGTGTGTGGATTGATTAGGGGGTGAGAGTGTGTGTGTGTGGATTGATTAGGGGCTAAGAGTGTGTGTATGTGGATTGATTAGAGGGTGAGAGTGTGTGTGTGTGGATTGATTGGAGGGTGAGAGTGTGTGTGTGTGGATTGATTCGGGGGTGAGAGTGTGTGTTTGTGGATTGATTAGGGGGTGAGAGTGTGTGTGTGTGGATTGATTAGAGGGTGAGAGTGTGTGTGTGTGGATTGATTAGAGGGTGAGAGTGTGTGTGTGTGGATTGATTAGAGGGTGAGAGTGTGTGTGTGTGGATTGATTGGAGGGTGAGAGTGAGTGTGTGTGGATTGATTAGGGTGTGAGAGTGTGTGTGTGGATTGATTAGGGTGTGAGAGTGTGTGTGTGGATTGATTAGAGGGTGAGAGTGTGTGTGTGGATTGATTAGAGGGTGAGAGTATGTGTGTGTGGATTGATTAGGGTGTGAGAGTGTGTGTGTGTGGATTGATTAGGGTGTGAGAGTGTGTGTGTGGATTGATTAGAGGGTCAGAGTGTGTGTGTGGATTGATTAGAGGGTGAGAGTGTGTGTGTGTGTGGATTGATTAGAGGGTGAGAGAGTGTGTGTGTGTGGATTGATTAGAGGTTGAGAGTGTGTGTGTGGATTGATTAGAGGGTGAGAGAGTGTGTGTGTGTGGTTTGATTAGGGTGTGAGTGTGTGTGTGTGTGGGTTGATTAGAGGGTGAGAGTGTGTGTGTGGATTGATTAGAGGGTGAGAGTGTGTGTGTGTGGATTGATTTTGGGGGTGAGAGTGTGTGTGTGTGGATTGATTTTGGGGGTGAGAGTGTGTGTGTGTGGATTGATTTTGGGGGTGAGTGTGTGTGTGTGTGGATTGATTAGAGGGTGAGAGTGTGTGTGTGTGGATTGATTAGAGGGTGAGAGTGTGTGTGTGTGGATTGATTAGAGGGTGAGAGTGTGTGTGTGTGGATTGATTAGAGGGTGAGAGTGTGTGTGTTTGGATTGATTAGAGGGTGAGTGTGTGTGTGTGTGGATTGATTAGAGGGTGAGAGTGTGTGTGTGTGGATTGATTAGAGGGTGAGAGTGTGTGTGTTTGGATTGATTAGAGGGTGAGAGTGTGTGTGTGTGGATTGATTAGAGGGTGAGAGTGTGTGTGTTTGGATTGATTAGAGGGTGAGAGTGTGTGTGTTTGGATTGATTAGAGGGTGAGTGTGTGTGTGTGTGGATTGATTAGAGGGTGAGAGTGTGTGTGTTTGGATTGATTAGAGGGTGAGAGTGTGTGTGTGTGGATTGATTAGAGGGTGAGAGTGTGTGTGTGGATTGATTAGAGGGTGAGAGTGTGTGTGTGTGGATTGATTAGAGGGTGAGTGTGTGTGTGTGTGTGTGGATTGATTAGAGGGTGAGAGTGTGTGTGTGTGGATTGATTAGGGGGTGAGAGTGTGTGTGTGTGGATTGATTCGGGGGTGAGAGTGTGTGTTTGTGGATTGATTAGAGGGTGAGAGTGTGTGTGTGTGGATTGATTAGAGGGTGAGAGTGTGTGTGTGGATTGATTAGAGGGTGAGAGTGTGTGTGTGTGTGGATTGATTAGCGGGTGAGAGTGTGTGTGTGTGGATTGATTAGAGGGTGAGAGTGTGTGTGTGTGGATTGATTAGGGGGTGAGAGAGTGTGTGTGTGTGGATTGATTAGAGGGTGAGTGTGTGTGTGTGTGTGGATTGATTAGAGGGTGAGAGTGTGTGTGTGTGGATTGATTAGAGGGTGAGAGTGTGTGTGTGGATTGATTAGAGGGTGAGAGTGTGTGTGTGTGGATTGATTAGAGGGTGAGTGTGTGTGTGTGTGTGTGGATTGATTAGAGGGTGAGAGTGTGTGTGTGTGGATTGATTAGAGGGTGAGTGTGTGTGTGTGTGTGTGGATTGATTAGAGGGTGAGTGTGTGTGTGTGTGTGGATTGATTAGGGGGTGAGAGTGTGTGTGTGTGGATTGATTCGGGGGTGAGAGTGTGTGTTTGTGGATTGATTAGAGGGTGAGAGTGTGTGTGTGTGTGGATTGATTAGGGGGTGAGAGTGTGTGTGTGGATTGATTAGGGGTGAGAGTGTGTGTGTGTGGATTGATTAGAGGGTGAGAGTGTGTGTGTGGATTGATTAGAGGGTGAGAGTGTGTGTGTGGATTGATTAGGGGGTGAGAGTGTGTGTGTGTGGATTGATTAGAGGGTGAGAGTGTGTATGTGTGGATTGATTAGGGGGTGAGAGTGTGTGTGTGTGGATTGATTAGAGGGTGAGAGTGTGTGTGTGGATTGATTAGAGGGTGAGATTGTGTGTGTGGATTGATTAGAGGGTGAGAGTGTGTGTGTGTGGATTGATTAGAGGGTGAGAGTGTGTGTGTGGATTGATTAGAGGGTGAGAGTGTGTGTGTGGATTGATCAGAGGGTGAGAGTGTGTGTGTGTGTGGATTGATTAGGGGGTGAGAGTGTGTGTGTGGATTGATTAGAGGGTGAGAGTGTGTGTGTGTGTGGATTGATTAGGTGGTGAGAGTGTGTGTGTGGATTGATTAGAGGGTGAGAGTGTGTGTGTGTGTGGATTGATTCGGGGGTGAGAGTGTGTGTGTGGATTGATTAGAGGGTGAGAGTGTGTGTGTGTGTGGATTGATTAGGGTGTGAGAGTGTGTGTGTGTGGATTGATTAGAGGGTGAGAGTGTGTGTGTGGATTGATTAGAGGGTGAGAGTGTGTGTGTGGATTGATCAGAGGGTGAGAGTGTGTGTGTGTGTGGATTGATTAGAGGGTGAGAGTGTGTGTGTGTGGATTGATTAGAGGGTGAGAGTGTGTGTGTGGATTGATTAGAGGGTGAGAGTGTGTG
The DNA here is from genome assembly GCF_036365525.1 of Heterodontus francisci. Classification (NCBI taxonomy): domain Eukaryota; kingdom Metazoa; phylum Chordata; class Chondrichthyes; order Heterodontiformes; family Heterodontidae; genus Heterodontus; species Heterodontus francisci. The sequence continues at coordinate 91,814 of NW_027140722.1, forward strand.
TGTGTGTGGATTGATTAGGGTGTGAGAGTGTGTGTGTGTGGATTGATTAGAGGGTGAGAGTGTGTGTGTGGATTGATTAGAGTGTGAGAGTGTGTGTGTGGATTGATCAGAGGGTGAGAGTGTGTGTGTGTGTGGATTGATTAGGGGGTGAGAGTGTGTGTGTGGATTGATTAGAGGGTGAGAGTGTGTGTGTGGATTGATTAGAGGGTGAGAGTGTGTGTGTGGATTGATTAGGGGGTGAGAGTGTGTGTAAGGATTGATTAGGGGGTGAGAGTGTGTGTGTGTGGATTGATTAGAGGGTGAGAGTGTGTGTGTGTGATTGATTAGAGGGTGAGAGTGTGTGTGTGTGGATTGATTAGAGTGTGAGAGTGTGTGTAAGGATTGATTCAGGGGTGAGAGTGTGTGTGTGTGGATTGATTAGAGGGTGAGAGTGTGTGTGTGTGGATTGATTAGAGGGTGAGAGTGTGTGTGTGTGGATTGATTAGAGGGTGAGAGTCTGTGTGTGGATTGATTAGAGGGTGAGAGTGTGTGTGTGTGGATTGATTAGAGGGTGAGAGTGCGTGTGTGTGGATTGATTAGAGGGTGAGAGTGTGTGTGTGTGGATTGATTAGAGGGTGCCAGTGTGTGTGTGTGATTGATTAGGGGGTGAGAGAGTGTGTGCGTGGATTGATTAGAGGGTGAGAGTGTGTGTGTGTGGATTGATTAGAGGGTGAGAGTGTGTGTGTGTGGATTTATTAGAGGGTGAGTGTGTGTGTGTGGATTGATTAGAGGGTGAGAGAGTGTGTGTGTGGATTGATTAGAGGGTGAGTGTGTGTGTGTGGATTGATTAGAGGGTGAGAGTGTGTGTGTGTGGATTTATTAGAGGGTGAGTGTGTGTGTGTGGATTGATTAGAGGGTGAGAGAGTGTGTGTGTGGATTGATTAGAGGGTGAGTGTGTGTGTGTGGATTGATTAGAGGGTGAGAGTGTGTGTGTGGATTGATTAGGGGTGAGAGTGTGTGTGTGTGGATTGATTAGAGGGTGAGAGTGTGTGTGTGGATTGATTAGAGGGTGAGAGTGTGTGTGTGTGGATTGATTAGGGGGTGAGAGTGTGTGTGTGGATTGATTAGAGGGTGAGAGTGTGTGTGTGGATTGATTAGAGGGTGAGAGTGTGTGTGTGTGTGGATTGATTAGGGGCTAAGAGTGTGTGTGTGTGGATTGCTTAGAGGGTGAGAGTGTGTGTGTGTGGATTGATTAGAGGGTGAGAGTCTGTGTGTGTGGATTGATTAGGGGGTGAGAGTGTGTGTGTGTGGATTGATTAGGGGGTGAGAGTGTGTGTAAGGATTGATTAGGGGTGAGAGTGTGTGTGTGTGGATTGATTAGAGGGTGAGAGTGTGTGTAAGGATTGATTAGGGGGTGAGAGTGTGTGTGTGTGGATTGATTAGAGGGTGAGAGTGTGTGTGTGTGGATTGATTAGAGGGTGAGAGTGTGTGTGTGTGGATTGATTAGAGGGTGAGAGTGTGTGTTTGGATTGATTAGAGGGTGAGAGTGTGTGTGTGTGGATTGATTAGAGGGTGAGAGTGTGTGTGTGGATTGATTAGAGAGTGAGAGTGTGTGTGTGGATTGATTAGAGGGTGAGAGTGTGTGTGTGGATTGATTAGAGGGTGAGAGTGTGTGTGTGTGTGGATTGATTAGGGGGTGAGAGTGTGTGTGTGTGGATTGATTAGAGGGTGAGAGTGTGTGTGTGGATTGATTAGAGGGTGAGAGTGTGTGTGTGGATTGATTAGAGGGTGAGAGTCTGTGTGTGGATTGATTAGAGGGTGAGAGTGTGTGTGTGGATTGATTAGAGGGTGAGAGTGTGTGTGTGGATTGATTAGAGGGTGAGAGTGTGTGTGTGGATTGATTAGGGGGTGAGAGTGTGTGTGTGGATTGATTAGAGGGTGAGAGTGTGTGTGTGGATTGATTAGAGGGTGAGAGTGTGTGTGTGGATTGATTAGAGGGTGAGAGTGTGTGTGTGGATTGATTAGAGGGTGAGAGTCTGTGTGTGGATTGATTAGAGGGTGAGAGTGTGTGTGTGGATTGATTAGAGGGTGAGAGTGTGTGTGTGGATTGATTAGGGGGTGAGAGTGTGTGTGTGGATTGAATAGAGGGTGAGAGTGTGTGTGTGGATTGATTAGAGGGTGAGAGTGTGTGTGTGGATTGATTAGAGGGTGAGAGTGTGTGTGTGGATTGATTAGAGGGTGAGAGTCTGTGTGTGGATTGATTAGAGGGTGAGAGTGTGTGTAAGGATTGATTAGGGGGTGAGAGTGTGTGTGTGTGGATTGATTAGAGGGTGAGTGTGTGTGTGTGGATTGATTAGAGGGTGAGAGTGTGTGTGTGTGGATTGATTAGGGGGTGAGAGTGTGTGTGTGGATTGATTAGAGGGTGAGAGTGTGTGTGTGTGGATTGATTAGAGGGTGAGAGTGTGTGTGTGTGTGGATTGATTAGGGGCTAAGAGTGTGTGTGTGTGGATTGCTTAGAGGGTGAGAGTGTGTGTGTGTGGATTGATTGGAGGGTGAGAGTGTGTGTGTGTGGATTGATTAGAGGGTGAGAGTGTGTGTGTGTGGATTGATTGGGGGTGAGAGTGTGTGTGTGGATTGATTAGGGGGTGAGAGTGTGTGTGTGTGGATTGATTAGGGGCTAAGAGTGTGTGTGTGTGGATTGATTAGAGGGTGAGAGTGTGTGTGTGTGGATTGATTGGAGGGTGAGAGTGTGTGTGTGTGGATTGATTCGGGGGTGAGAGTGTGTGTTTGTGATTGATTAGGGGGTGAGAGTGTGTGTGTGTGGATTGATTAGAGGGTGAGAGTGTGTGTGTGTGGATTGATTAGAGGGTGAGAGTGTGTGTGTGTGGATTGATTGGAGGGTGAGAGTGTGTGTGTGTGGATTGATTAGAGGGTGAGAGTGTGTGTGTGTGGATTGATTAGAGGGTGAGAGTGTGTGTGTGTGGATTGATTAGAGGGTGAGAGTGTGTGTGTGTGGATTGATTAGAGGGTGAGAGTGTGTGTGTGTGGATTGATTAGAGGGTGAGAGTGTGTGTGTGTGGATTGATTAGGGGGTGAGAGTGTGTGTGTGTGGATTGATTAGAGGGTGAGAGTGTGTGTGTGTGGATTGATTAGAGGGTGAGAGTGTGTGTGTGGATTGATTAGAGGGTGAGAGTGTGTGTGTGTGGATTGATTAGAGGGTGAGAGTGTGTGTGTGGATTGATTAGAGGGTGAGAGTGTGTGTGTGGATTGATTAGAGGGTGAGAGTGTGTGTGTGTGGATTGATTAGAGGGTGAGAGTGTGTGTGTGGATTGATTAGAGGGTGAGAGTGTGTGTGTGGATTGATTAGGGGGTGAGAGTGTGTGTGTGGATTGATTAGGGGGTGAGAGTGTGTGTGTGTGGATTGATTAGAGGGTGAGTGTGTGAGTGTGGATTGATTAGAGGGTGAGAGTGTGTGTGTGTGGATTGATTAGAGGGTGAGAGTGTGTGTGTGTGGATTGATTAGAGGGTGAGAGTGTGTGTGTGTGGATTGATTAGAGGGTGAGAGTGTGTGTGTGTGGATTGATTAGGGGGTGAGAGTGTGTGTGTGTGGATTGATTAGAGGGTGAGAGTGTGTGTGTGTGGATTGATTAGAGGGTGAGAGTGTGTGTGTGTGGATTGATTAGAGGGTGAGAGTGTGTGTGTGTGGATTGATTAGAGGGTGAGAGTGTGTGTGTGTGGATTGATTAGAGGGTGAGAGTGTGTGTGTGGATTGATTAGAGGGTGAGAGTGTGTGTGTGGATTGATTAGGGGGTGAGAGTGTGTGTGTGGATTGATTAGGGGGTGAGAGTGTGTGTGTGTGGATTGATTAGAGGGTGAGTGTGTGAGTGTGGATTGATTAGAGGGTGAGAGTGTGTGTGTGTGGATTGATTAGAGGGTGAGAGTGTGTGTGTGGATTGATTAGGTGGTGAGAGTGTGTGTGTGGATTGATTAGAGGGTGAGAGTGTGTGTGTGTGGATTGATTAGAGGGTGAGAGTGTGTGTGTGGATTGATTAGAGGGTGAGAGTGTGTGTGTGTGGATTGATTAGGTGGTGAGAGTGTGTGTGTGTGGATTGATTAGAGGGTGAGAGTGTGTGTGTGTGGATTGATTAGAGGGTGAGAGTGTGTGTGTGTGGATTGATTAGGGGGTGAGAGTGTGTGTGTGTGGATTGATTAGAGGGTGAGAGTGTGTGTGTGTGGATTGATTAGGGGTGAGAGTGTGTGTGTGTGGATTGATTAGGGGGTGAGAGAGTGTGTGTGTGGATTGATTAGGGGGTGAGAGTGTGTGTGTGGATTGATTAGGGGGTGAGAGTGTGTGTGTGTGGATTGATTAGAGGGTGAGAGTGTGTGTGTTTGGATTGATTAGAGGGTGAGAGTGTGTGTGTGGATTGATTAGGGGGTGAGAGTGTGTGTGTGTGGATTGATTAGAGGGTGAGAGTGTGTGTGTGTGGATTGATTAGAGGGGTGAGAGTGTGAGTGTGTGGATTGATTAGAGGGTGAGAGTGTGTGTGTGTGGATTGATTAGAGGGTGAGAGTGTGTGTGTGTGATTGATTAGAGGGTGAGAGTGTGTGTGTGTGGATTGATTAGAGGGTGAGAGTGTGTGTGTGTGGATTGATTAGGGGGTGAGAGTGTGTGTGTGTGGATTGATTAGAGGGTGAGAGTGTGTGTGTGGATTGATTAGAGGGTGTGAGTGTGTGTGTGGATTGATTAGAGGTTGAGAGTGTGTGTGTGTGGATTGATTAGAGGGTGAGAGTGTGTGTGTGTGGATTAGTGTGTGTGGATTGATTAGAGGGTGAGAGTGTGTGTGTGTGGATTGATTAGAGGGTGAGAGTGTGTGTGTGTGGATTGATTAGGGGGTGAGAGTGTGTGTGTGGATTGATTAGAGGTGAGAGGGTGTGTGGATTGATTAGAGGGTGTGAGTGTGTGTGTGGATTGATTAGAGGGTGAGAGTGTGTGTGTGTGTATTGATTAGAGGGTGAGAGTGTGTGTGTGGATTGATTAGAGGGTGTGAGTGTGTGTGTGGATTGATTAGAGGGTGAGAGTATGTGTGTGGATTGATTAGAGGGTGTGAGTGTGTGTGTGGATTGATTAGAGGGTGAGAGTGTGTGTGTGGATTGATTAGAGGGTGAGAGTGTGTGTGTGTGGATTGATCAGAGGGTGGAGTGTGTGTGTGTGGATTGATTAGAGGGTGAGAGTGTGTGTGTGGATTGATTAGAGGGTGTGAGTGTGTGTGTGGATTGATTAGGGGTGAGAGTGTGGTGTGTGGATGATTAGAGGGTGAGAGTGTGTGTGTGTGGATTGATTAGAGGGTGAGAGTGTGTGTGTGTGGATTGATTAGAGGGTGAGAGTGTGTGTGTGTGGATTGATTAGAGGGTGAGTGTGTGTGTGTGTGTGGATTGATTAGGGGTGAGAGTGTGTGTGTGTGGATTGATTAGAGGGTGAGAGGGTGTGTGTGATGATAGGGTGTGGGGTGTGGATTGATTAGAGGGTGAGAGTGTGTGTGTGTGATTGATTAGAGGGTGAGAGTGTGTGTGTGGATTGATTAGAGGGTGTGAGTGTGTGTGTGGATTGATTAGGGTGAGAGTGTGTGTGTGGATTGATTAGAGGGTGAGAGTGTGTGTGTGGATGATTAGAGGGTGAGAGTGTGTGTGTGTGGATTGATTAGAGGGTGAGAGTGTGTGTGTGTGTGGATTGATTAGAGGGTGAGAGTGTGTGTTTGTGGATTGATTAGAGGGTGAGAGTGTGTGTGTGTGGATTGATTAGAGGGTGAGAGTGTGTGTGTTGTGGATTGATTAGAGGGTGAGAGTGTGTGTTTGTGGATTGATTAGAGGGTGAGAGTGTGTGTGTGTGGATTGATTAGAGGGTGAGAGTGTGTGTGTGTGGATTGATTAGAGGGTGAGAGTGTGTGTTTGTGGATTGATTAGAGGGTGAGAGTGTGTGTGTTTGTGGATTGATTAGAGGGTGAGAGTGTGTGTGTGTGGATTGATTAGAGGGTGAGAGTGTGTGTGTGTGGATTGATTAGAGGATGAGAGTGTGTGTTTGTGGATTGATTAGAGGGTGAGAGTGTGTGTTTGTGGATTGATTAGAGGGTGAGAGTGTGTGTGTGTGTGATTGATTAGAGGGTGAGAGTGTGTGTTTGTGGATTGATTAGAGGGTTGAGAGTGTGTGTGTGTGTGGGATTGATTAGAGGGTGAGAGTGTGTGTGTGGAATGATTCGGGGGTGAGAGTGTGTGTGTGGATTGATTCGGGGGTGAGAGTGTGTGTGTGTGTGGATTGATTAGAGGGTGAGAGTGTGTGTGTGTGTGGATTGATTATTGGGTGAGAGTGTGTGTGTGTGGATTGATTAGAGGGTGAGAGTGTGTGCGTGTGGATTGATTCGGGGGTGACAGTGTATGTTTGTGTGGATTGATTAGAAGGTGAAAGTGTGTGTGTGTGGA